>NC_060171.1:34920997-34925789 GCF_021292245.1 Micropterus dolomieu | reverse complement strand
AATCCGAAACACCTGCAAAGGGTTCCTGAGCCTTTAATTGGTCTCTCAGTCTGGTTCAGTGGAATTCACAATCACGGGGAAGACTGCTGACCTGACAGCTGTGCAGAAAACCATCACTGACACCCTCCACAAGAAGGGAAAGCCTCAAAATGTAATTGCAAAAGAAGTTGGATGTTCTCAAAGTGCTGTATCAAGGCACATTAATAGAAAGTTAAGTGGAAGGGAAAAGTGTGGAAGAAAAAGGTGCACAAGCAGCAGGGATGACCGTAGCCTGGAGAGGATGCTTCCTTTAGCAGACGAGCTTTATGGAGATGCTGACTTCATTTTCCAGCAGGACTTGGCACCTGCACACACTGCCAAAAGTACCAAAACCTGGTTCAATGACCATGGGATTACTGTGCTTGATTGGCCAGCAAACTGGCCTGACCTGAACCCCGTAGAGAATCTATGGGGCATTGCCAAGAGAAAGATGAAAGACATGAGACCGAACACTGCAGAAGAGCTGAAGGCAGCTATTGAAGCATCCTGGTCTTCCGTAACACCTCAGCAGTGCCACAGGCTGATAGCATCAATGACACGCCACATTGAGGCAGTAATTCATGCAAAAGGGGCCCAAACCAAGTACTGAGTACATATGCATGATTATACTTTTCAGAGGGCTGACATTTCTGTATTTAAAATCCTTTATTTTATTGATTTCATGTAATATTCTAATTTTCTGAGATTTAGAATTTGGGGTTTTCATAAGCTGTACGCAATAATAATCGAAATTATATCAAAGGCTTGAAATATCTCACTTTGCATGTAATGAGTCTATATAATATATTAGTTTCACCTTTTAAGTTGAATTACTGAAATAAATGAACTTTTGCACGATATGCTAATTTTTCGAGTTTCACCTGTACATCGGTGGTTCCATCAGCTGAAGGTACATTCCTTGGCCTCAGACACAATTTCTCTCTGAACTGCATGTGCTAAGATTTCTAATATTTCATTTTGAATTGTGTCGGACATCCAGTTATCTCTTCGCTGAAGCCACTCTCGTGCTCTGGGCAAATCAAAAATCAGGTCTAGCATAAGCTGCCACAAAACTCCATCCTGATGGCTGTGACCATGCAGAGGCAGTCCCTCGCGTCCAAGGAATTTTATTGGCCTAAGAAGCTCCAAAACTGAAATTTTTTGGTCTTTTTCAGCCTGTTCAGATAGTATTGCAGTTATAGGTCTGTGGCTAAGAGATGACACCGCTGCCACTTTTTAAACCATCTGGCCTGAAATGATTTTTCATAAGTCTCTGTTCCAAATCTCTTTCCAGGAAAGTTAGCTGAGTTGGGCTGACATGGCTCCTCATATAAAGCTGTCGGTAGCTTTGTTGCCTGAGTTGCTAACATATCGGTTGCTAACGTTTGCACCACAACTCCTCCAGCGGCAAAAGACCTCTGTGTGGAGGAAGTAGATTGAGTAGGTGTAACTGACACACTTGTACAGCCCACCTCTTTGCTTTGTAATCTAGGAGTTTTGGGTATTTTCCTATTCTAAATCTATTATTCTTTTCTGCGCCATTCTTGCACTAATCAGGCTGCAGGCAGCAACCGCGAAGTATGTTGAACTGATGCACTTTGACCTGACATCACATGACTTGAAGATATAGAGTTTAAACATTTTTTATAATATTTCTGATATGCACCATATCATCCATCCATCCATCCATCGTCAACCGCTTATCCTGCGTACAGGGTCGCAGGGGGCTGGAGCCAATCCCACCTGACATCGGGCGAAAGGCAGGGTACACCCTGGACAGGTTGCCAGTCCATCGCAGGGCGCACCTTATCATGTGCTTTTAAAATGATAAATGATTGTTCAGATAGCCTGCTACTAAAATTGGTAAATTATGGTATTGTAAATATTCACACTGTGTTCCTGCCTGTCAGTAGGGGGTGCTTCTGCACCCCCCTTGGCTCAAAGCAAGACAGAGCATGATCCACGCTCAACTGCATGATCAAAATCATGGCTCCAGAGCCATCTTCACTCCACAAAGGGAGCCCAACATCAGAGACTGGACTGTCGTACATCTCTAATGATTCCTCAGAGGGAAAGGCAAAGTTTGCTACTATCTTCATTCTCGTGAATACCAAAGAAACACTGAACAGTGTCGTGACAAGCTGAAAAAGCTTCCGGTTCAGTATCTGAAGGTACTGGATGCTCTCTGGCAGCTCACTGGACGAAATGGATAAATTCCAGCGGTGCAATGCTGTCGACAAAATAACCTTAAACCCAGCAGCTAACCTAATGTGAGTCCAATTCGGGAACACCATCTGCA
The DNA here is from genome assembly GCF_021292245.1 of Micropterus dolomieu. Classification (NCBI taxonomy): domain Eukaryota; kingdom Metazoa; phylum Chordata; class Actinopteri; order Centrarchiformes; family Centrarchidae; genus Micropterus; species Micropterus dolomieu. The sequence continues at coordinate 34,923,472 of NC_060171.1, read as the reverse complement.
CCACTTGATGAGGTTACAGATGACACTGGACCAGCGTGCCCACTGAACAATGAGTATCCTGTTCTTGTGCTGCATGATTAGTGCTTCTGTGCTGTCCTTTTGTCCAGTCTTTTCTAACCACTGGTAGGATTTCTTGATATCAGCCACTTCTTCTATCTGTCGGTGGTACATGCTGTGCAGTGGCTTTTCTCTCCAAGGTTTTTCCTCCTCATCCTTGGGTTTCTGCTGCCAGAGTTATTCACTTAGCCCTTCATCTTTGGGGGTCATCTTCCTGATTTAGGGTGAAACCCTCCATGCATTGTGAGGAGCTTTCTTGTCTTGATGTCAGTGGCCTCTATCTCCGCCTTTGGCCAGTTTATTATACCAGCAGGGTATCTGATGACTGACAAGGCATATATGTTGATGGCTCTGATTCTTCCCATTTATCTGACTTTTAAGCACCTGCCTTACTCTGTGTAGGTATTTGGCTGTAGGACTTCCTTGCTACCTCCTCATGGTTACTATTAACCTATGGAATCCCAAGATATTTTTAGCTGTCCTGAACATCTGCAATGTTCTGGTAGTTCAACCACCTCTGTTCTAATTGGTTTCCCTCTTCTTGATACCATCCGACCACACTTGTCCAGTCCGAATGACATTCCAATGTTGTGGCTGTAGATCCTAGTAGTGTGAATCAGTGAGTGGATGTCTCGCTCCTTCCTGGCATACAGCTTGATGTTATCCATGTAAAGGAGGTGAGTTGTTCCACTTCAGAACCGGTGACTTGTGCAGTTGGCTTTGAGTTGGTTTCCAGTTTTCCACAGCCCCATTGAGTTCTTGATGAAGGCTATTAGTGTCCTATTGATCTTGTACATTTCCAAGCATTCCAGTATCCATGTAGGTGGCATTGAGTCGTAGGCTTTTTTGTAGGCAGGGCACAGCTTAGTCTGCCTGGTCTTGTAGTCTCGAGTGACTGCTTTATCGACCAGTAGCTGGTGCTTGGCTCTAGAGCCCTGCACGGGCCTCAATTATGGGCCCTAGCCCGGCCCTTGATGAGACGCTCAAGTCCGAGCCCGACCTGTGTCCGACAGCTGTGTATGTCTAACCATATACAGACAAAGATCTCTAGAGGCAAACGTCTCTTAAGGCAAAGAAAAGGCACAAGAGATGCAGACATATAGGACTTATTAAAGAAATAAAGACAGTATCTCAAATAAAACATCTTTTATACTTAAAATTTTGTACTTTTGTAATACGAGCTAAGCAGTTAACAATTAACACTCTTAAAGCAAAGGCAAATCATTTTACTATATGGCTTGTATATGTGTCAGGCAGTCAGACTGTTTCTAAAAAAGGCCCCTCAAGAATCAGAACCAGTGGCTTCCAGTGTCCTTTTCTTCACATTTATCTTATTCTCACAACACCTTCTTTTGTGAAAAAAGGGCACTGTCCTGGAAATGTCCACTCCCTCTTACCAGAACATGCCTGGAGTCCGGTACGTACTGCTGAACCAAGACATGCAATTGATCAGGCATAAGACTTCGCTTTTGGTGTTTATAGATTTGCAGGGCACACCTCAACTGCAGAGCTCAACTGTAGAACTGCAACAAGACAGCTGTCTTTGTGGCTTCAGCGCCCAGTTCTGGGTGGCGAGGAGTCTCTTGATAGGTGTCTTCGCTGATCACCATGGGCTCTGGTCCTGTGTGCAGATCAAATCACCCCAAGGTACCCTGACTTGAGTGCGTATAAGAGAGTGGGGCATGGATTAGTTTCACGATCTCCACACTGGAAGTCGGCATTCTCTCTGGTTCTTAAAGTAGCCTTCTATCGGTTTTAGCTGTTTAACCTCCATTTTCATTTTGTCAAATCTTTTATATAATTTTATGATCTTACAAGCCATTTTGAGTTTCTTAGCTGGAGGATTTTCTGCCTGTACTGTGACACTTTAGGCATAAACAAGAAACCAGGGCTTGCAAAAGGTTCCTAGGTACGTATCGAACATGCACCAACAGGCATTTTGTCAGGGGTGTGTGTGGTGAGGGAGGTTGGTGGACCCAAATGCAGGACGCAGAGTGGAGCAGGTACAGTTCAAAAAGGGGTTTATTGTGACATAACAAAAGTGAGCACACTTACTGGCAGAGAGGCTGAGATTCATCCAGAGAATAAACAATCCAAATTAAACAGATAATCCAAACAGGTGCAGATCCAGGACAGACAAACAGGGCAGAGACGAGACAAGCACCGAACTACACATGACAGACCGGACAAAGACTAAACAGAAACACCAGGTTTATATACACACACGGACTAACGAGCAGGACGGGAACAACATGGGTGACAAGGATCAAGGTAACGAGGCAGGCAGAGAGACAGCATGGAAAACAGAGACAAGCAGGCAGGCAGAGAGACAGCTGGGGGGGAACAGAGAGACAGATGCAAAACACCATACATGAACAACAAGGAACACAGACTGAAGCAAAGATAAAACAGAACTCA
>NC_060171.1:34919571-34920977 GCF_021292245.1 Micropterus dolomieu | reverse complement strand
GAAAAAAGGGCACTGTCCTGGAAATGTCCACTCCCTCTTACCAGAACATGCCTGGAGTCCGGTACGTACTGCTGAACCAAGACATGCAATTGATCAGGCATAAGACTTCGCTTTTGGTGTTTATAGATTTGCAGGGCACACCTCAACTGCAGAGCTCAACTGTAGAACTGCAACAAGACAGCTGTCTTTGTGGCTTCAGCGCCCAGTTCTGGGTGGCGAGGAGTCTCTTGATAGGTGTCTTCGCTGATCACCATGGGCTCTGGTCCTGTGTGCAGATCAGATCACCCAAGGTACCCTGACTTGAGTGCGTATAAGAGAGTGGGGCATGGATTAGTTTCACGATCTCCACACTGGAAGTCGGCATTCTCTCTGGTTCTTAAAGTAGCCTTCTATCGGTTTTAGCTGTTTAACCTCCATTTTCATTTTGTCAAATCTTTTATATAATTTTATGATCTTACAAGCCATTTTGAGTTTCTTAGCTGGAGGATTTTCTGCCTGTACTGTGACACTTGCCTCAGCATGAGTAACCTTTTCATTTTCACAATTTTCACAGAATTTTCAAATTTCCTATCATTTTGAGTACATTTTAAAATAATCATCACAATAAACAATTAAGCAACACTTAATTACACTTTGTTATGTGCTGACTGTCTAGATATTCTTCCTGTCCGAGAAAAGAGTAAGGGAAGAATAAGAGCCAAAGTAAAAAATACATTCCTACTGTCAGTCCTGAAGCAATCTCTCTCAAAACATATTTATACAGCATTATTATAATAGTGATTAAAAAATATGTTTTAGCAACCACACAACAACATAAGTTTATAACAGATAACTTAAGCAGTGTATAGAGCAATTTTACTACAAGCAACATTATCTTATGAGATGATTCTTGAAAGGGTGAAAATAAAAATGATACATAATCAAAAAATTATTTCTCTTCCAATAATTTCTGTGAAACATTTAAAAACATTTCCCCACCAATTCTATCAAATACGTCTTTATATGCCAACTTTGTGATACATACTCATCTTTGCAGTATATTTAAACATTAGGATACTGAATTAAGGTTTTTTAACAATTTCATACTTGTGAATACACAACAATGAACATAAGCGTTTACATTTGAATAAAACATTTTGGCCAATAGCCAATGTTTTGTCTGTTATAAACCTATAAGGTCCACAATGTTTGCGGAATCAACAATATAAATTTATTGCAAACATCAGCCACAAATAAGTTCATGTTATCAGAAAAACGCAATACAGAAAGTAAACTAGACGGCATTCACACTGCAATTTCTGGAGAAATTGCAGTGTGAATGCTGGCTGTTGAAGGCTGATGCTAAACTGGATTGCTAAACTTCATGCAAGCTCTCATTTCAGCCTCTTAAACAAGCAGTAGATGCT
>NC_060171.1:34909858-34919551 GCF_021292245.1 Micropterus dolomieu | reverse complement strand
CCCCCCCCCCCCCCCCCCCCAAAAGCCCACTGTGTTCTGATTGGCCAAGATCCTGAAGCAGGATGATTATGCCGCTCAGCGGTAAGGCAAGGCAAGTTTATTTGTATAGCACATTTCAACATCAAGGTAATTCAAAGTGCTTTACATAAAAAATAAAAGCAACAGGGAAATATAAAAAAAGTTTAAAAGTTAAATAGAAAATAAAAACAGGCAGGTCTCCCACCTTTGCTCATTTTACTCCTTTGAGTCCCCATCTCCCACTCTATCCCCCCTTTAGTTACTTAGGGACTCTAACCTTAAGGGGACTCTAACCCTTCTTTAGATACAGTCGTCACTGTAAATCCAGATTGGCCACGCTACAAACTCTGGTAAAAGCGGTTGACAGCGGGACCCTAAACCATTTTGTGCTTTATAAACAAACAGCAGGATATTGAAATCAATTCTTTGACATACAGGAAGCCAATGTAAAGACCTCAGAACTGGAGTAATGTGATCCACTTTTTTGGTCTTAGTGAGGACTCGAGCAGCAGTGCTCTGAATCAGCTGCAGCTGTCTGATGGATTTCTTAGGGAGCCTGTAAAGACACTGTTACAGTAGTCGAGTCGACTGAAGATAAATGCATGGATAAGTTTTTCAAGGTCTTGGTGAGACATAAGTCCTATAATCCTTGATATATTCTTCAGGTGATAGTAGGCTGACTTTGTAATTGTCTTAATCTGGCTCCTCAAATTCAGGTCTGAGTCCATGACTACGCCAAGATTTCTGGCTTGATTTGTGGTTCTTAACATTACAGATTGAAGCTGACCTCTGACTTTCAATCGTTCTTCCTTGGCTCCAAAAACAATAACTTCAGTTTTATCTTTGTTTAATTGAAGAAAATTCTGGCAAATCCAACCGTTGACCTGTTAAAATAGTGTTACTCAGCGCTTGTATGGGGTCATAGTCCCCTGGTGATGTCGTTATGTAAATCTGTGTGTCATCTGCATAATTATGGTAACATTGTTTGTTACATGTAAATGTTAAACAAGAGGCCCCAGAATGGAGCCTTTGGGAACTCCACATGTCATTTTTGTCAGCTCAGATGTGTGATTACCTGTAGACACAAAGTAGTCCCTGTCCTTTTAAGTAGGATTCAAACCAGTTTAGTACTGTGCCAGAAAGTCCAACCCTGTTTTCAAGTTTGTCTAGTGATATGTTGTGGTCGACCGTGTTGAATGCAGCACTGAGATCCAATAATACTAAGACTGAAATTCTGCGACTGTCAGTGTTTAAGTGTGGATGTCATGAAGACCTTAACAAGAGCCGTCTCAGTGATGTGGTGTGGTCGGAATCCTGACTGGAAGACATCAAAACAGGTATTTTGTGCCAAGAAAGAACTAAGCTGTTGAAAAACAGCCTTTTCAATGATTTTACCTAAAAATGGGAGATTTGATATGGGCCTATAATTGCTCATTAGTGACCTGTCTAGATTGCTCTTTTTTAAGAGTGCCTTAATGACTGCAGTTTTTACATGTTGACAATTTGTAGTAGATCATGTAGGCCATGCATTTAGAAAACCTGTTGGCAGAATATCAAGGCAACATGAAGTGGATTTCAGATGTTGTATTATGTCCTCCATGTTTTTATGGTTAATAGAATCAAATTGTTTCATGCTATATGAATTGTTTTTAAGTGGATGTAGTATCCAATACTTGTGCATTTGACTCATAACAGTTCAAAATAGCACTGTAGCAGCAAGACAGAGGGTCAGTGACCTTCTACGGGGAGAGCAGTGATCGGTGGTTATGTAGGAACCCTTTGACCTCTTTGAATTTGACCTCTAACCCCTTGTTTTGTTACTTCAGAATAGTACTGTACCCTTCTATGGGTTTGACCTTTTACTTTGCAGACTCAAACTCTTCTATGGTACCTAACAGATACTAAACATATCCTATATAAGCTATGTTTGATGAACAGAGAGACAAAGTGGCCATCGGGCTGGGTCACTCTCCAAGCTGCTGCAGAGCTTGTAATTGATGCTGAACTCTTTGATTTAATAAACTTTTATGATCAAGAATAGTGTCAAGTGGGTTTCCTCTCAACACATCATCGCAGCATTATTGTTCGGACACCACATGGACACAGGGACAAGACATATCCTGTTACTGACATGGAGGCACTGATTGCTTGTCTAATTGTTTGAGGCTACAGACACAGGAGGATTGGTTAGCCTGTCGACAGTAGCAAACAGGGCACATGCATTATTGGTGTTTTTGGTGATGATGTCAGAGAAGGACCGCCTTGCATTTCTCAGTTCTAAATTCTAAATGCGAAGTCTCTCTTTATAGATGTCGTCGTAATGAACCTGGAGATTTGTTCAGCTTTTTGACACGCTCTTTTTTGAGTTCTAACCAGTGTGGCATTTCTCCATGGAGATCTTCTCTTAGACCACCTTCACCTTGGCTGGTGCAATGGCATCAATAATATTTGTAATTTTAGAATTGAAATTATCTACAAGCTCATTGATTGAGACCTGTGAGAGGGCGGGTGTCGAGGAGAAAGCCTTTTTCCCTAGTGTTTTCAGTGATATACAGTCAGTCACCACAACCTTGGAAATGTTCAGACCCTTGGAGATGACTAAGTTCAAAGTGTGCCCCTTATTGTGTGCGGGCGGTAGAGACAAACTAAGCATAGTAGTTGCCAGTTGTTATTGAGGCTGCAGGCAAATGACCATATATGAAAAACCAGCTCTGTATGACATCATTAGGAGCCAAGAGTAGAGCTTTGGCCACATTTAACATGAACATCTGACAATGTAACATTATAGATAAGACAGAAAATATAAGAAGCCTAAGAAGTCTCCTTTAGTGTGTGTGTGTGTGTGTGTGTGTGTGTGTGTGTGTGTGTGTGTGTGTGTGTGTGTGTGCGCGCGCCTGCTGGGACACACTAATGCATACATGCATACATAATATAGAGATAGACGCCCTATTGGCCGCTGGGCGCAAGAAATGCAGCTGCCATCTTGAACCGGTCGTACTCCTAGTTGCGCAGCTGAAGAAAGCAAGATGCCAGAGCACTGCAGCATATTCATGCTCAAATCGACAAACCATTGCAAACAGGGCCTGGGTGATTACTTTTCACAAGTAAGATTTAACATTACCGTACTATTTGTTGTATTTTGTGAATAGAATATTACCAGAGAGTTGAGAAGGAGCAAGGATCTTTGATATTACTCTAACAGTTACTGAAATCGTAGCCAGCTAGCTAGGCTATGTTCACTGCACCGGCCAGTGTTTACCTGGCTATGAACTGAGACTTCATAAGTCATATTCCATAACACTGACTTAGTTTACAACTGACACAAGAATGCTATTGTAGACAAAAGACATATTACTGGTATAACATTGGCCAGCGAATTTTACACAAATGGCACAGACTGTATTATCAGTGTTGGGCAGTCACTATTTGTAGCCTAGCTAGTAACTTAGTATTTTTGTGGTATCTTCACTATTTCCTGAATCAACTTTTCAGTAGCTTAACTACTTTATTTATCAAGTAGCTTGGCCACACAAGCTCCACTTTTCTTGTCATGTGAAATTAGCGCAAAGTAGCTTCCTATGAAGTGAACTAGTCTACTGCTGTGTTTGCGTTACTTAGCTTGCTACATTTGACTGGGTGGTAGCTTTTGTGTAACGTTAGTGAAGCTTTATTCATGGCAGAGAAACTGATAGCTTAGGTCACTACAATTTCCAAGTAGCTTGCCCAACACTATATTATTCATATGCAATTCACCCTAACAAAAGTAAGATACCTCTCATGTCTCATACCCACCCACTTACTTAAAATAAAGGCAACAGTTCTCTGTTCTGTAAAGTGTCTTTGAGCACTGTGTAAAGCGCTATATATTGTATTATTTTTTTATTATTATTATTATAATAAGGTGCTGAGAACTGCAGAGAGGGTGATGCACCAAGCTTCAACAGTGCAAGCTCCTAAAAGCTTGTGCAGACTACATGACTTTCAGCGTGTCTGAGCTACAGAGAGAGCTGGAGGGGAGTGAAACGTGTTTTGCGGTGAAAAAGTAGCTGCCTCTTCTGCCAGCAGCCTGCTCTCATTGGCTGGATGTGGATGTCGAGTCGGCCGACTCCTCCAGATATTTGGCATGCTAGATATCTGGCAGACGTCAGAAATGTGTCGGGGAGCCGTTTTGATGCTTCCTTGAGTAGTTCACACATAACGACTGGCGACCACCGATCGATTGCTGATTTACCCCCGATCACAACATGGCAGTCACCGAGCATCAAATCGGGCTAAAAATTGTCTAGTGTGAACTAGGCTTAACCCCTTAATGCCTGAATTTTGTTTACAATAAAAAAAAGAAAAAAGTGTTTTCATTTGCTTTCAAGCTGATGTAAAATTAAGTAAAGATTGTTAATTTGTCTATAGAACAGATCAGATCAATTCAGGTATGTGTAGGTATGATGCAAATTAGTGACAAAAGGCATAAACAAGAAACCAGGGCTTGCAAAAGGTTCCTAGGTACGTATCGAACATGCACCAACAGGCATTTTGTCAGGGGTGTGTGTGGTGAGGGAGGTTGGTGGACCCAAATGCAGGACGCAGAGTGGAGCAGGTACAGTTCAAAAAGGGGTTTATTGTGACATAACAAAAGTGAGCACACTTACTGGCAGAGAGGCTGAGATTCATCCAGAGAATAAACAATCCAAATTAAACAGATAATCCAAACAGGTGCAGATCCAGGACAGACAAACAGGGCAGAGACGAGACAAGCACCGAACTACACATGACAGACCGGACAAAGACTAAACAGAAACACCAGGTTTATATACACACACGGACTAACGAGCAGGACGGGAACAACATGGGTGACAAGGATCAAGGTAACGAGGCAGGCAGAGAGACAGCATGGAAAACAGAGACAAGCAGGCAGGCAGAGAGACAGCTGGGGGGGAACAGAGAGACAGATGCAAAACACCATACATGAACAACAAGGAACACAGACTGAAGCAAAGATAAAACAGAACTCAGATAGACATGGGCAAAACACAGAAGTACACAGACTGGGAGTGAACACTTAAGACATAAACTAAGGTACAGGACTAAGAACTAAGATATGAGACAAGACAGATACTAAGTAACTTAAAGATGTGGATGAATAATAATAAAGGCTACACAGACTAGTGCTGAATGAACAAAATCATAACTAAACAGATCATAACCACAAAACCAGACACACAGACAGTACCAGACCAACCAGCACAAACACACAGAGTACCACCAGACACCAGACATGACTGAAACCCAAAACACAGACTGGCTACATAACAGATACTGGACACAGGGCAATAGACAGGACAGAACCCAAAACACTATAAGACAGATACTATACAGATCAAAACAACAACACTGAAGTACAAGGACCAGGAGTACATTCTAAGACATAAACACCGGACTGGGAACTAAGACATGGAACCAAAACACAGACTAAATAACAGCTACAAACCCAAACTCTCAGAATGAAAACCTGAAAACACAGCACTCAGGACAGGATCGTGAAACATTGGGGGAATCCATGTGCTATCTTGGCTTGCAGTCTGCAAGGAAGAGGTATGATGCGAATTCGCGACAATCAGCATCAAGGGGTTAAGGTGTAGACAGTCACAGGAGGAGATTGGAACGGAGGATGTTTTTCTACTTGGGGAACACATTGAGGAGACACAGTTTGGCATCGACAACCATCATTCTCACTCTTTGTCATTGGTTGTGTCTGTGTTTCTCAGGATAAGGCTGCACCACATTGCCAAACTCACCTCTCTTGAACTACAGAAAGGGAGCACGAGAAAGAAGCTCTGCAAAACACTCCTCTTTCAGGGGTTTTACCTCAAGCTTGTGTGTGTGTGTGTGTGTGTGTGTGTGTGTGTGAGTGACAGAGAGGGACAAATATAAAAAGCTTCAAGTAGACTAATATAATTTCATCATATTGTTTGTTTGATAATCATATTGTATTGGTTCAAATTATTAAAATGTCTGTCTGTACTCTCTGTTTCTGCTTCATCATATTTATAGTGTGTGATTTGCAAAATACTTCATACATCATATATCATAGGGTGACCAGACATCCCAGGCTTTAGGGACAGTCCCAGTTTTTGGTTGCCTGTCCCTGACTAAATGCAGAAAACTCTGAATAGAAGTAATAGTATTAATTTAAAATAGAAAAAATTTGATAGTTAAACTGGAAATATCCCCGTTTTTCCCCCCTTTTTGGGGATTATGTTCCCAGTTTTGATCTCGGACGTCTAGTCACCTTATATATCAGAATATTCTATTACTGTTAAGCCCACTATGAATATTAAAATACACCGAACCATGTGTCCTGTGTCATAGCTACATGTATGACCTTTGCAGCAAAAAACCCCACGTGAAAATCAGTTCGGTATTCAGTATTCAGTGAGGTATGATTAATTAAATGCACTGACAGCTCATTGCACCTGCCAAACAGATTACACTGAGTGGAGCGTGTGACCGGTTCAAGATGGCGGCCTCACGGCTCGCCCGCGCCAGTAGGCAGTAGCGGTCGATAGGGCGTCTATCTCTATATTATGTCTTTGCATACATGTGTTTTCCCATTCAGTAAAGTTTAAAGCTCCATGCTTTGAGGGCTCTGTGTGTGTTTTGTGTCTGTCAGTGTATAAGTGTGTGTGTGTGTGTGTGTGTGTGTGTGTGTGTGTGTGTGTGTGTGTGTGTGTGTGTGTGTCTTCAGTGAAGAGGACACAAATAGGTGTTCAGAAAATAGCTTAACTTCACTCCACCAATCAGAACAGAGGACCAAGTCCTTTGATCTTTAATCAGCTAACTTACGTCACCAAGGTAACCAGCTCTACTATAGAGACAAATAGGAAAATCCTCCTGAGACTTTCTGTCAAACAAACCTCCATTGAGACAAAACTATAGGTTGTATCAGCATTTGTGAACGATGTGATATGTTTTTTGTGTGGATAAAGAAAAGCCTAAGAAAAAATTGAGCTCTTCTGCAAGTTAAAAAACTGACACGTTCTGCTCTGCTCCAGACATTTTGACACAAATTTATAATGGCTTCCATGGAGGACTTGGCTGTCACTCTTGTCCTTTGGAAGGGCGCTGAGCCAAATCTATAAGTCCGAATTTAAAAAGCCCACGTGAGGAACCACAACAAAATTTACTACGTTTCTGGTGTAAAATTATGCATGAAGAGTAAAAATTGTAGTCAAGCCAGCGAGTTAAAGAGAAAAGTTTAAGACGATTTCACAAGCCTGCTACACTGTAGTGATGATGTCACCCACTCTAACTCACACAATACACACCCATTATAAACTCAGAAAAGAGCTCAAAAAAGCATAAAACTACGACAGCGACCGTGAACAAACCATAAAATATTTCGAAACGCTGAATACATCATTAATAGATTAACTTCTTGTGACCAATTTACAGTATAAATCAAGTCTGTAGCTGAAAGCTTGCCGCATTCACACCGCATTTGTTACGTTAACATTACATTAAGAGCAATCACCAGAAGGCTACTGTCATACTATTCAAAACTTTAACATTTGAAAACCGCAGCAAACACCTTTTGGGGACTAGTCTGTGTTAAAAGCAACCTTAAGCTATCTTAAGATGAGATGCTATCCATTACGTTAAGACACAGACACAATGGATATTTTACAAGCATGGACCAGGCAAAGCAACAGTGAACACACCATTGGTCTCGGTTTCGATCTTCTGCAATCTCATTAATAAGCCTCCTCTGCGCACCGGAAACGGAATCGCGGTTGGAAATTGAGTGTGCTGTGTCATTTCGGCCACTTTATAAAACATAGCCCACTGTTGATGGACAAAGTCAACACGGCCGACAAATACAGGGAGAGGGAAACAGAAAGAGGTTCTGCTGCTATGTAGCAGAAGTGTATCTGCATGCTTGTGTGGAAAGAGAAAGGCAAAGAGAGCAGATTCAGGTAGACTGGTGAGTAAACACTAAAATAAAGGTGGAGAATGAAGTAGCATTAAAAGGTTAAATAAGAAATCACCTGAAATTCTGTGGGAAACAATGAATACACTTTTTTTACAGGACGACAGTGCATAAGATGAGGTTTTATCACTTGCACAAGTTTACTAAGTTTAATAATAATAGCCTATGCCTAATAATAATAAATATAAAACATTTGGCCCAGTTGGCAACGGCTGGCATGGTCCTCATCAGAGAGAGCGTAACATAATCTGATTGTCAGTAAAGCTACAGAAAACCATAATCCTTTCTACTTCTGCGATTTACCAGACTTACTTGTTTTTATTCATGTGTATTCCAATGTTGAGAGTGGTGCATGAAGAGGAACACTTGCTGAAGAGACGAGCCTCTGTGCCAAGTTGTCTGCACCTCGCGGGACTATTTTACCGTTTTTAAACAGCTGGCTACTTCAAATAGACCTGCGAAGCACTGCGACGTCCATGCATGTGTTGGCAGCACGGCACACACGTAAAACTGTACCGGGCAAGGGGTCCCTGCTACGTGTTCCTTCGAAACACACAGGTCTAGAATGGGCCAGTTTTCTTAGGCACCAGAAAATATGGGGGAAAAACTCCCCTCTGTCTCTCAGCATGACGGACCATTGAAATGGACCCCTTTGAGTACTGTTAGCTCTCTCTCCAGCTCCACCCTATCGGTGTAGCTGGAGACTGAGGTCTGAATTATGTCATTGAATGGAGGGGGCTGGTGTCTTAACTGTAGCACATTACCCTTCCACAGGGTCCTGTCTAACCAGGGTGAAAGAGGGCTGCATAGAATCAGAATCAGAAGGAGCTTTATTGCCAAGTAGTGTTTTACACATACGAGGAATTTGCTGTGGTGATCAGGTGCTACACGTAAACAAACATACAGTCAACATAAATAAATGTAGAAATATATAAATATGGAATGGAAGAACAACGTTACAGATACTACTTGTGCATTATTCTGGGTCTGTGCAGAAGTAACGCAACGGAAGAGAATATTGTGTACATATAAATATATAAACTGACAACAAAAATATACAACAACAAAGATCAACAATCAACAACAAAGATGTGCGACGTGCCAGGTCACGAGATGAAACAGTATTTACATGAGACATTTGTATCATTTGCAAGGGGGGAGTGTCAGTGGGGGACCTGGGCCTTGTTAATGAGGCTAGCTGCAGACGGGAAGAAGCTGTTTTTGTGGTGAGAAGTTTTGGTCCTGATGGACCGCAGCCTCCTGCCAGAGGGGAGAGTCTGAATCAGTTTGTGTCCGGGGTGGGAGGAGTCAGCTGCAATCTTTCCTGCTCGCCTCAGAGTCCTCGAGGAGTACAGGTCCTGAAGAGAAGGAAGATTGCAGCCAATCACCTTCTCTGCAGAGCGAATGATGCGCTGCAGCCTGCCCTTGTCCCTGGCAGTGGCAGCAGCGTACCAGATGGTGATGGAGGAGGTGAGGATGGACTCAATGATGGCGGTGTAGAAGTGCACCATCATTGTCTTTGGCAGGCTGAACTTCTTCAGCTGCCGCAGGAAGTACATCCTCTGCCGGGCCTTCTTGGTGAGGGAGGTGATGTTCAGCTCCCACTTGAGGTCCTGGGAGATGATGGTGCCCAGGAAGCGGAAGGAGTCCACAGTGGCGACTGGGGAGTCACACAGGATGATGGGGGAGGG
>NC_060171.1:34892028-34909758 GCF_021292245.1 Micropterus dolomieu | reverse complement strand
TCAGCTGCAATCTTTCCTGCTCGCCTCAGAGTCCTCGAGGAGTACAGGTCCTGAAGAGAAGGAAGATTGCAGCCAATCACCTTCTCTGCAGAGCGAATGATGCGCTGCAGCCTGCCCTTGTCCCTGGCAGTGGCAGCAGCGTACCAGATGGTGATGGAGGAGGTGAGGATGGACTCAATGATGGCGGTGTAGAAGTGCACCATCATTGTCTTTGGCAGGCTGAACTTCTTCAGCTGCCGCAGGAAGTACATCCTCTGCCGGGCCTTCTTGGTGAGGGAGGTGATGTTCAGCTCCCACTTGAGGTCCTGGGAGATGATGGTGCCCAGGAAGCGGAAGGAGTCCACAGTGGCGACTGGGGAGTCACACAGGATGATGGGGGAGGGTGGGGCTGTGCTGAAGTCCACGACCATCTCCACGGTCTTCAGAGCGTTGAGCTCCAGACTGTTCTGGCTGCACCAGGTCACCAGATGGTTGATCTCCCACCTGTAGGCGGACTCATCCCCACCTGAGATGAGCCCAATGAGGGTGGTGTCCTTCTTGCTAAACCTGTACTTTAACGCCCTGCACTGGCCCTGTCACCACTCCTAAACGCCTCCTCCTTTTCCAACCTTAGCTGTCTGAGTTTAGCTGTGAACCAGGGTTTGTCATTGTTATAATTCACCCTGGTCTGTGTTGGAATACAGCTGTCCTCACAGAAGCTGATGTAGGACGTCACAGCCTCTGTAAACTCGTCCAGATTGTTGGTAGCAGTCCTGAAAACATCCCAGTCAGCGCAGTCCAAACACGCCTGAAGATCCTCTATAGCGTCACTGGTCCAGTGCTTTGATGTCCTCACTACAGGTTTACAGAGCTTTAGTTTTTGCCTGTAAGCAGGGATCAGGTGGACCATCACGTGATCAGAGTGTCCCAGTGGAGCGTGTGTGACGGCGTGATAGGCACTGCTAACTGTGGTGTAGCAGTGATCCAAAGTGTTCCCCTCTCTGGTTGGACACTTTATAAACTGTCTGTATTTGGGGAGTTCTTGGCTGAGATTTCCCCTGTTAAAGTCACCGAGAACAATAACAAGGGAGTCCAGGTTTGTCTGCTCCACACACAGTATCTGGTCAGCCAGCATGCGCTGTGCGTCGAGCACGTTTGCGTGCGGCGAGATGTAAACACCGACCAGAGTGAATGAAGCAAACTCACGAGGGGAGTAAAACGGTTTACAGTTAATGATAAGACATTCCAGATTAACAGTTCTGCTGAATCACTGCCACGTCGGTACACCAGCCATTGTTAATATAAAAACAGACACCTCCACCTTTTGTTTTGCTGGAGAGTTCTGTGTCGCCGCTCTGTACATGTTGGAAGCCTGCCAGCTGCAGCGCGGAGTCCGGTATCAGTTCAGACAGCCAGGTCTCCGTGAAGTACAGAACAGAAGATGAATAAAAGTCTTTTTCTGGTTTTTCCCCACCAGAAGCTGAAGTTCGTCCAGTTTGTTGCACAGTGAGCGCACGTTGAAGAGAAATATTGCAAGCAAAGACGCACAAGCGACCCGGCTCTTTTCCCTCTCCTGCGGCGCTTCACAGCGCGAACGACAGCGAGCGAGCCCTTCACCAAAATGTCCAATAATTCCACTGATGACGCAAGAAAAGTGGGAATTCAATCTGCTGGAGTTGTTCCCCTGATGTTCATGAGCTCCTCCCTGGTGAAAGAGCACCGGGAATCACAGCCGAAAACTGAATTAACACACAAAAACAAAACAAAACAAAGCGCACCTAACACAGAGGCAGCTATACTCAGCGCCATCTTGCTTTGGGTATTTTCTCCATCAAATATGATCCAGTTTCAGCAAAATCAGTGAATAAAGTTGTGTTTTGTACCGTTATCAGTGGGGACCCCCAGAAACATTCTTCAGCAGCATCATAAAAATCGAGATAGCTTTTCATAGGACATTAAATTAATACAAGTGCAAAACAAGTCATTAACATTTTAAAATTGTTTTCCAGGAAATGACACACTCTAAAATATCTTTAAGAATAATTATAAAAAAACATTTAAACATCGATTTGATTTCATGGGAATGGGAGATTTTATTAGTATTGTACGTTTCTCTAAAAATTTCAACAGCCACAACTAAGACAATTACAAAGTCAGCCTATTATCACGGGTTATCAAGGGTTAAAGGACTTGGAAAAACTTCCATACAATTATCTTCAGTCGACTCGGCTACTGTTAACGCCGTCTTTACAGTTCTCCCTAAAACATCGATCAGACAGCTGCAGATGATTTAGAACGCTGCAGCACTAAGACCAACAAAGTGGATCACATCACTCTAGTTCTGAGGTCTTTACACTGGCTTCCTGTCTGTCAAATAACTGCTTTTAAAACACTGCTATTGGTCTTTAAATTAATGTATTTTTATATTGCCCAATGTAAATGCTCTGTATTTGTATAGCACCTTTCTAGTCTTTTCGAACACTCAAAGCGCTTTTACACTACATCTGCATTCACCAGTCATACACATTCGTGGTCAAACAGAAACTAACATTCTGAAGATCTGAGGAGGTTAATTGGCAGAAGACTAAAGGCCCATTTATACTCCTGCGTAGGGGCTACGTGCGTAGCTACGCCGTAGGCTACGCACGTAGCCATGTATTTATACTAGTGCGTAGGTGTGTCCGTCAATCTGTAATTACACCACCCAAACGCTAGTCGGCAGTAGCGCCACAGCATCCACTGTGTTAACTTCCGGTTTAGCCCTCCAATAACGGGTATAGGGGTAAAATTGTATATGTGCGGCTGGTGTAGCCGTTTCAAATGTTATCGACCGAATGGATCACATTCTGGTAGTGAAACGAGTCAATTTGCTCGGGTTGTGACGGTCAAATATATTGATCCACTGTGTTACAGCCGCTGGTTTGGCCGATAAAAGGATGGGCACTTCCTGTCGGCTCAGAGGCATTGCAAGGCTACCCAGCCGACCAATCACACAGTGCTTATGGTCCGTGTCGCCTTGACGTGTAGTTACATTTTTGAGGAGGTGCACATCAGGCTACGGTGTAGGGTAGGGGGCTACGCAGAGGCTACGCCGTCGATTTGACGCAGAAATATAAATTGCACTTAACACACGGAGTGTGTGTGTGTGTGTGTGTGTGTGTCCTGCCTGTGTATATTTGTAATTTAAAACTTCGTCATTTTGATCAACTTCAGTATTATAAACTTTACTGAATTTATTTAACATTAAAGTAGTGTTAACTGGATTTAACGATAGTGTCTTTACGAAGAGAATGTTTTAGTTGATTTTGGAATAATTTGGGCGCATAATATTTTTGATTTTGCATCAGTGCTTCATATCATACCTCGTCTGCTTTTATCATAGGATTCATTTCCATTATGGCCAAATAAATACTATGTATATGTCTCAGATGTTATTAGGACTGGATAGGTAGCCTAGGTAACATACATTTCTTGCTTAGTTGAGTTCTTTAGTAATGGTATCAGAAGTTAACAGCTTTCAGCACTTACAGTACATGTCAACTTTCTCTTAAGCTGGACTTTTGCTTGATGCAAGAGTTACACTGAAGGTTTTGATTTATAGTATCTGATTTCTCCCAGACATGACTTATTGACTTAATAGTAGTGGTGTGTCTACTCTAGACTATATTGACTGCCGTGGCCAAGTATTCTGCAATAATTTCAAATCTACAATACAAACCTCTTACAGGAAATGTGCTACAGTGAAATGACACAAAAGCTACTTGCTTCTTGCAGTACAGAATGCAGTGTTTGAACTAAGGTCCCACCTCTGACTGGGCAGGTAGCCAATCATAGTAAAGGCTAATGGACCTCAGGCCACACCCCTTTCCCAAATTTTTGCCCATGTTGTGCCCACACTAAAGCCACAACATGTCCTAAAGACAAGTTATTGTCCACTTGTCAAGTAGACAATGTTTTGGTGTGACAGGCTGAAAAGTTCGGGAACTAATTATTAAGACTATAGAGGAGGCATTAAAGGATAATTCAAGTTTACTCCAACTTTGTTGTAGTATTTTTGAAGTTTTGCTACATCCTTCCTATCACTAATGATAACATTGTAAGTTAATAGCTCTGGGAACACGATGACATCACAAAAAATAAGTCAGATGGGTCAAGAAATATGACATGTCAGATGATCAGACAGGTTGTAAACAAATCAACAGTTTGTTTTCACATTTGGAAGTGAAAACAAACTGTCTATTGTAAACATAAATCAGTTTATGGATGCTTCAAATTTGACCTACTGTACATTACTTACTGTATTTGTGCGCACACAGTTTTCCTCTTGAACAAGGGATTACTATAGTGACATTTCAGGTGTGATCACTTTCAGTTTGTCCTCCCCAGTTTGGACAAACTGGTCTGTCTTACTTTGTTGTTGTGATGTTAATGTGTTCCCAGATTACAGCAATTACTTTCGTTAACATAGTGTTATCATAACTGGTAGACATGATAGGATAAATCAGAAAATGAAGAGTAAGTTGTAATTAAGTGGAATCATCCTTTAAAAGAACTTGAATGGGACAGTTCTTCTTATATTCTCTTTTAAAGCACCGGGAGCATCTTTTCCCATTGGTTTTGGTTAACTTAATATATTCATTTGCTTCCTCTGTGGGCTGAGAAAACACTATTTCCCCTCGCTGGTTTTGAAATCACAATGCAATGAATGAAATGAAAAAGTCTAAACTCTAATGGTTTGAAAACCAGAGTGCTTGTCATGTCCTGAAAAGTTGCCATTTGGAAGATGTATTGTACACGTGAATTACTCACTGCATGCACACCCACACTAAAAGCTAAACCACACATTAACATGCACACAGCAGGAGGGTTTTTAAGGTTTAGGGAAAACAAAGGTTTTAAGAGGGAAACATGGGAACCATTACGTGTGAAAACTGTGAGAACATAACTTTCTGGCTTCAAAGAGGTGCTTCAGGTTGCTTCCTCTCCAGGCCTGGTTTTTGAAAGCGATGACATTCAGCAATGGGATTACTGCACTGCACCATTACACCTCAGTACCTTTTTTTCTGATAGCGTGGACATACATGTGGGAAGGGTGCACCAGCTACCCTGCCCCCAGGTGGCTGAGGTAGGCTATATTTGTATTATTGCAAGACTGAGCTGCAGGTCCCTGTCATCTGTGATACCTTTCCATGTAATATTTACTGTAAGCATTGCCAGTTTGATTGTGTATGATATATGATGATATATCATAAATGGACTGTAATTGCATCCTTTCTAGTCTTCTAAGCACTCAAAGCAATTTACATCTCACATTCACCCATTCACACACTGCGGTTGCCATGCCAACTGCTCATCAGAAACAGGAGGAGCCAGATAAAACACAGTTTTGGGGTAAAAAATGTAATATGTAATAATAACCAGGACAATATTAGCACAATGACATATTATTTCATGTTTTATAAATGTTCTTGATTCTAAATGATAATGATTGTCCGGAAGCAGCTATCATTACATTACAATTACTGTGTATATGTGTGTTATATGTTATGTGTAAGTAGTTCAGTAAATAGTTTAATGTGTATCAAAAGTTACAATTTAAAAATGATTTAGTGTGCTTTCTAGACGATTGAACTTCTCTTTTTTGTCAACATTTGTTTTGAGGACCTCTTTACCTCTTACTTGTTCTTCCTAATGATATGAGACCACTTTAGCTCTGTAAGTTTTTAATATCCTTTACATTTTATACCTACTTGTTACTTGCATGTCACAACCATAGTGTGTCAACACCATGCAAGATTTGTATGATATTTTGCGTTATAATTTACGTAGATTATAGAGAGGTTACAAGGAACTGATGATAAACAAGATTGCTCCTGTAAGAAACACACATGTTATGAGAGGAAATGTGATTTTTTGACAAATGCCATTAAATTGCATTATTCCTCTTTGTAGCGTAGTTGACCTCAATGATATAATTTTTCAAGCATTTTAAATTACAGTTGCTCAGTGTAAAATTTTAACCAATTACTGTATAGCTTTATGTTTTGAATTGAAACTGGCTTTAATAGTATGTATAGTAATAGTACTTTGTATGTAATAAGCTGTTGCTTATGTTTAACATATACTTTATCATTCGCAGCTTATGCTTATCCATCAGCAAAGTATACTGACTGCATAATGGTGTGCATTCCAGGCTAGAATGGCTAGGGGGAAATCAGTGGAGGAATAAAAGAGAAGGAGCAGCAAGTAAAAGGTTCAGTAAAGTAAAGGTTCAGCTGTCATTTTGAAAGACTTTAAATCATTTGAATTAGTTTATGTGTAAGCAGCATATTTGAAGAGGCTGTGGACTTTACAATGGGGTGAAAGTGTGTTCATTGTATATTGCCTGTAAAGTCCCTCAACTCCCTTAAGATGTTAATCCAAAAAAAAGATTGGTTAAATGATGTGTTTTCTTCTTAAATGCTAAATTAGTTAATATAGACAATTTGTAATTGTAATTATTTAACATTGGCTAATCTTAATTTTAACAGGTGATAAGATTCATTTAAAAGGAGTATAAAATGAAGAGAACCAAGAAACAGCTAGGAGTTAAAACGTGATAAATTAATTCCAAATAATTTTAAAAACATCTCTATGTATCTGATGGTGTTGACAAAAATCTAGTGCTGATCCTGCAAATGTCCTAAATTATTTGATTAGGTGTTTTTTAAAACAGCAGGATGTAGGGGAGACACGTGATGCAGGTGATGAAGATGGCTGCTTGAGGACTTGCTCTGCCTGCCCTGATGGTGAAACTTTAAAAGACATTGCAAAAACCAGATTTTGTTGGACCACTGTGTTCCAGGATGAAGCCAGGATGCCCCAAAGTAGCACAAAAAAACTGGTAACCAGAATTTGCTTTTGGCTTTTACCATGGCTAGCACAAAAGCTAATAAACAAGCTAATAAAGCCAATACAGACATCCACCCAGTCAGAGCTAGTAGGTAGCACTAATCCCACAGCCACTGATAGCGAAGTGGTGTGAGAGCTTGCTAACATGTCCAAGTTGATCAAAGACACCTCCGAAGCACAAGATAGGAAACTTGAAGACATCAAGAGGTCCACATTTGAAGAAAAAAACAAGATTTCCGAGCATCTTAATTAGGGGTAGACCAATAATCGGCCTGGGGTGCGTTTCCCAAAAGCATCGTTGCTAACTACGGCAGCAACTTCCTTGGTTGGAACTATGCAGTTGCAGCGCAACTGTTTCCCAAAACCTAGTTTGAACTATGGAGGTAACTAAGTTGATAACTTACATGGTACAAACTATCATTAAGCGATGCAGGTGTTCCCCAAAAACATAGCTCCGACGAACGTGCGCACCTACTGTCATTAAGTTGCATAGTTCGAACTACTGCTCCTGACCTGTGCTTAGAAGCTTAGTTCAAGTTGACTACACAGATAGCAGAAAATGCAATGTTAGGAGGTAGATGTAATGTAGGTTAGCAGGGAATGTTAGATAATCCTGCTGTACAAACATATTTATAGGTGAAGATTTTTTTAAATGTACTTGTAAAAGTACTTTTAAATGTATTTGTCGGGTCATGGGTAGGGTTCCATTATTTCAGTACTAAGTAGCCCATCTGTAGACCATCTATGAACAACAGGTGTTTTTCTCACAGATGACCCATCTGTTCACAATAACTTAATTTAATATTAGTCACCCAGTACAAAGGTTAAAGGACAAGACTGAGAATGTAAAGACAAGACTTTTAATAGTACCTTAATGTATACATTTCCAGACCTCTGAGGAAGATGGGTGTTCTCTAGTGTTCTGTAATGAATAAATCCCTGAGCGTTTTCGTTGCCTTTATAACAAAGATAAATAGAGAACTCACGGGAGTCGAACCCATGTCTGTCTCAGTTATCCCACTGAGCTATTCTCAAAACCTAGGCATCAGTTGCGGCCAACGGATTCATAATAGTGTTAAAAGTGTTAACATGAAGATACTTGCAGATTAAACCTATTTTACTAAATGTCTTGTTGCTAATAGTTCTTAATTTGTTCTAAGTTACAGACTATGTAGGCTAAATAAAATGATTAGAGTATATATTATTTATATTGTTGATGTCAAATACTATTGTTGATTTTCTTTTTATTGGCGGTATGACTATGAAATGAAAAGCCTAAATAACTTAGCATAATAATGTCACTTAATATTGGTCACAAGTGACATTTTTAGGCAGAATATGACAACATTTTGTGAGTTTCGTGCTGTGAAAGTCAGACGAACACACCTGGAAACATGTTAGTTCGAACTATGTTGGCTCAAACTAAGTTAGTCCAAACCACGGTGGTACCACCAAAGTACGACCGTTTCAGGAATCTGTTAGTTTAACGATGCATAGTACCAAGATAGTTCAATGCTACCTTACGTGGTAGTACAGGAAATGCACCCCTGGTCGATTATCGGCACCAATATTCAGCATTTTCCAATAATCTGCATCAGTAATTTTAAAATCCGATAGCCGATACATTTAATTAATTTAAAAATGTGCTTCTTTGGCTGTGATGCAGCCTTCTATCTCTGTCGGTTGTCACCTCTCTGTGGGCTTGAGCAATGTCGCGCCCACAGTACTAGCTGATTGGTTAGCAGTCATGAGTAATAGCCTATCAACACTGAATATAGTGCAGACATAGCCAATGGAAAGAGCAAGCCATCACGCTACAGCCCCTCCCTTCCTCTCAGCAGAGCTTCGCATATACACACACACACAGGCGGAGCAAATGAGGGGAGCTGATCAGTGTAGATTACCCAAGTTGAACATAACTTGTCCGTGTACTTGGCGGCCAATGGATTTTTGTTTTGAAACAACAAAAAACGTCTCTTTTCCCGATTACCATTAGTAAATAGGGAAACAAAAAAGGGAAAACAACCCGTTTTTCATTTTGATATTTAAAAAAAACAGAAACCAAAAAAACTATCTTGTTATCCGATTATCTTTGTCTTTCTTTGTTTATAGATGGAAATCAGAAATTAAAATATGAGTGTATAGCGTAAAACTTCAATAATAGCCTAGTCCCAAATAGTCGCCTACCCCCTTTACTGGCCTGGTGTGGGAACACATTTTGACAAATAAACACATGTTTACATTAAATGTTTGGTCTTTATATAAGTTCCCTGGATGTATAAAACCTCTTAAACCTCGTGGAGTTGCTCGCTTTAGCTGCTTAGATCGTTGATACAAATATTAATGTTTAAAGGTATGATCAATGTACATACTGAACATCAGATCAGTTACATTCTCCACAATTCAATCATTCAGTTCATTTAACGGAAACATCAAGCCCCAAAATCTAATTCTCGTAGATTTACCGGTGTAACCGGCATGGTACAAGAGATGAAAAGAAAAAGAAAAGTGCCGACTCCCGTTACCTATATTATACTATGGGCGGCTGTGGCTCAGGAGGTAGAGCGGGTTGGCCGTTAATAGGAAGGTCGGTGGTTCAATCCCTGGTTGCGTGTCAAAGAGTCCTTGGCCAAGATACTGAACCCCGGAAATTTACCCCTATAGAGAATAGAGTCATTTTAGCGCTGTTCATGTCGTGCGTTTAGTTAAACATTCAATGTTGCTATTGGCAACGCCTTTTCACTACAGGCATTACACTTGCTCAGCACATTGAGTGAAGGAGAGTCTGACAGTGGGGGCTGAGCGATGTGTCCTGGGTTGATTCTGCATCTGATGGGTCATTATCTGACAGAGATCCACTTGTATGAAGTAAACATGCATAAAAGCTGCTGCTTATAGCTTTTGTGTTGCTACATGATCATCAAAACTAATGCTGCAGTAGCCTAGTTTTTCCCTGTAGATAGAGGTGTGTTCTGCTTTCCCTTCAAAAGAGCGTGTGGCTCCCTCGTGTGCTTTTTGACCGGCTATAACTTTTCCAGTGCTGTGTATTTTTTAGTAAAAGTGATCAAAAATCTACTTTTATTTGGACAAGCAGAACAGAAGCTGTGTTAGAATATAACTAGGCCATAACATCCATAACAGCGGCGAGTGGATAACATCAAAAGAGCCCTTCACAGATGCGCAGCGCAAGCGAATCGACCTGCATGGTGAAGACAATGAATAGAATAAACATTCTGTAAATTCCTGTAATATGGGGATGGTGTTTATAGGAAATGCACAGCCAAGGTGCTGAATGTTTCCCAATGTGTGTTGGAGCAACATGTAGCAGAAATAATCAAAATCACTGCATTTTTGTAGTGGGTAAATTTTACCCGCTATGACGGTTATAGGTATACCACGAACCCTGGCAGTTCTAGTGTTAAAATTTACCTAATCCTTGTAAAACCAGCTCCTGTCTATCAGGAGCAGCAGGGAGGAGGAGGACAGGAGGAGCACTGATACAGATGATGTCTGTGCTCTTCTTTCTTAACTTCACTGAATATTTTGATGTCAGGATTATAGTTTATTTTACATGTTCCATTGTTTCTAGTGAGATTCTGATTTTATTTAGTGACTTTGCTGCTGTAAAATTTACTTTTGTTGCTGCTCTGAAAACAGTTATTAATATTAATTAATTAAAATATTCCGCAAAGCAGCTGGGCCGGACTCTGTCTCCCCATCCGCCCTGAAGCACTGGGCTGATCAGCTGTCTGCGGTGTTCACAGACATTTTAACACCTCACTGGAGACATGCCATGTGCCAGACTGCTTCAAAGCCTCCACCATCAACCCTGTCCCCAAAAAACCAAGTACCACAGGACTAAACGACATCAAACCCGTCGCCCTGACGTCTGTGGTAATGAAGTCTTTTGAACGCCTTGTGTTGTCCCACCTTAAATCCATCACTAAGCTGGCCGACCAGATACTGTGGGTAGAGCGGACATTCCCGGACTCCTTAGTTATTGTTCTTGGTGACTTTAACAAAGGAAACCTCAGCCATGAACTCCTGAAATACAGACAGTTTATGAAAGAGAACATTTTGGATCACTGCTACACCACAGTTAGCAGTGCCTATCACGCAGTGCCCCGCGCTCCACTGGGTCACTCTGATCACGTCATGGTCCACCTGATTCCTGCATATAGACAGAAATTAAAACTCTGTAAACCTGTAGTGAGGACATCAAAGAAGCTGTAGAGGATCTTCAGGTGTGTTTGGACTGCACTGACTGGGATGTTTTCAGGACTGCTACCAGCAATCTGGATGAGTTTACAGAGGCTGTGACGTCCTACATCAGCTTCTGTGAGGACAGCTGCATTCATGGATCATGCCTACAGGAATTAATTAGTTTGTCTTAAGGGTTGTGCAGATGGGCTGGGATGGCTCTGTGGAACGTTGTCTCTTCATGTACTGTGGCTAACCATGTATGTTTGGGACAATCATTCTGATATGACTTTTTTTTTTATTGTGTGCATGTGCGTTTAAGTGTGCTTTATTTAATCATTATTATTTTTACTATTTTAATTTTTTTTCCCTTAACCACCAAGTTTGTACATGCTTTGAAGATTTTATTTCCTCTTGCTTCTTGTCCCACTTAGTTATATATATTTTCCGTAAACCACTGCTATAACCAGGTTGCTGCTATAAAAGGGTTAAATTAGAACAAATACAATTTTAATAACATTTTATTATTTTGACATTTTATTTTTAATACCATGCAATGGGGCTAACTAGCTCCACTATAAAATACACAACTAATGCTGCGCCCTTGTAACGTTACAAGTCCTTTACATGGATCAACACCTGGTGAGGATGCTGATGTTTTGCTTGGGACATGCAGGCAAGTAACTTATTTATTATATATTTAAGACTCTTTTACAGGGTTCTCATTTTAAAATGTGTCTGATGGAATAACTGAAAAGTCAGCTGTTGACCAACTTCTCAGCATTAGCTTACAATAGCTAGACATGTCTTAATCTGCTAGCAAGATTTTCATAATTTTAGCACACAAAATCCACGTCCGTCAGCTAGAAATGAGAAGCCTGCTTTTGACTACTTCTGTGTGGAATTGAAAACTTAGTGTTTCAAAAATTACAGTGAATTACGATGTTAAATCTAAAAAAGGCACAAGGTACAAGACAATGTGCATAATTATTTTAAGAGTAAAGGAACTACTCATCCCATAAACCATTGCAAATACCTTTCAAGCGACTTCCAACCTAACAATAGGAGCGTTCTTTTTCTTGAATTTAACCTTTGTCATTATTATAGTTTATATTGTTATAAATAACATAATAATGTGTTGTAATATATTGTAGTTTGTAGTGTGTGTATGTGCATAAATAGTGTTTGCGACATGATTTGTACAACTCATGTTGGCTACTATTAGCTAACTAGCAAACCCGCAGAACTCATCACAACCCTATATATCTTGTCTTTCATACTGGTAAGTACTGGCATACTTGTAATATTATTTACAGAGAACCAACAAGCGCAGCGGCAAAGAAAAACTCCTTTTTAACCCCTTAATGCTGATTGTCGCAAATTCGCATCCTTTCAGACTTCAGCTCAGCGTTTGTATTCCCCAAATGTGTTTGTGCATATTCGATACGTACCTGGGAACCTTTTGCAAGCACTGGTTTCTCGTTTATGCCTGTGGTCGCTAATTTGCTTCATATCTACATTATACCTGAATTTATATATTTTCTATGTTCTATAGACAAATTAACAATTTCCACTTCATTTAACATCAACCTGAAAGCAAATGAAAACATAAATATATTTTTTTATTTGCATCAAGGGGTTAACGGGCAGAATCCTCGAGCAGAACCTAGACTCAGGTAGTCTAAGGGGAGGAGCTCTGCGATACTATTTATGCCCCACCTATGGTTCTGTCCTTTCATCTCGTCACAGTAGACTGAGCAAATGCTCACATTTGGCCTCATGGGAAAATACTTGTGACGGTTGATCAGACTTGGCCTTAACGACTTTTGTCACAATAGCAACCAAGTGGTATCCATCACCTTGAGAACGACCCCACAGAGGTTAAATAGCTGGGGCCCACTGCCAGTCAGTCAGAACTACAGAAGCCACATGGATGAGATGCAAAACATCTTCAAGTATCTTCAACCAAGTTCAGTTGCCTTTTATTTTAACCTTCCTTGGAAGGTTGGAGTGGTGATTGTGTCCAGCTAATGAATGTAAGTCTAATATTAACTCTCCCTTTAGCTCTGTTTTGTGTCTTTAGCTGATAAATGCTCCACTATGATCAGCAGCTATTTGCTAACTTTGTCTGTCTGTACACTACCTGTCCAGCACCAAACAGCAGTGTATTTCCCGGTATCAGCTTTTTCCACTGAAAACTGCTGTCTAGGAAAGATGGTGATGAGAGTGGAGTATGCGAGCTAGAAAACGGAAACAATTAGCTGAAAGAGGCTAACAGGCTCCATATCCCTGAACTGCACTCCAGAGCTGATAATTTTCTTTTGGTTCATAACTACGAGCAACTTCCACATTACAGATATATAATTGATCCATTCCCGCTATAATACTTACTGGCACATGTAGGCACTATTGGTATGGCTGCATGAGCAGGGGAACTCCGTCAATAGACAAAGAAATTAAGTTTGTAACTCTCTTCTTCTACGTAGCAGACAATATACATTAATTTAGAAGCAATTTAAAACTGCAATTTCAACTACAATTACCATGAACACTGACTGGACATATGTTCCCTTTAAAGAGATGGTATCAGATTGAAGTCTATATATCGAGAGAGAATTAAAAACTCCTACATGTGAAACAGTTCTGTTTTGTAAAGAGCTCTCCTCACTGTGGCCTCAGACACTTGGGAGCCTCACCTGTTCCTCGTTACCCACAGAGAAAGAGAAAGGTATGTGTTACACTCAGCTATATTACTCCTAAGCCTCTGTCTTTATAGAGCGAAGAACGCAGGGCCAATACAGAGATCGTTTTGATATTTGTAGAGAGCAGTGTGTGGATCAAAGCGAGGCCAGCGGCTGTGGGTTGCAGGTGACTGGGGAAAGAAAATATGTTTCATTACAGCATTCCAGGCCCAGGCTGGGAGCATAGACACAGAATGAATAGAAGGGATACCGCATAGTGCGTTAAGATTAACAATAGATAATATAAATAATTTAACTGAAACACTTGATAATGAACCACTGAAATTAGTGAAACATTGACCAAATCCTTAATCTAAACCGGAACATAACGTAATCATTTTTGAACTATAGGGAGATATCTGATTCATATGAATGGTTTGTATACCAGGCACTAAGAGTACCAGCTTACATGACCAACACAGAATATTAATCAGATTTATTTTTGTTGCTCTATTTTTTGGGAATGCTACAGTCATAATAAAAAACTTTTATTGTTGTATTCTGTTCATGTTAACAGCATTTACAATGTTACTGTCATAACACTATACAGTCTGATTAATACTGTAATGGTGTTACACTAAAGGAACTGTTACCACTCATCTGCTTATACTGTGTTGGGTCAGAGAGCTAGAGCCTATTCCAGCTCAGTGTGATAAACTGTGGCTTAGAGGTAGAGTGGGGCACCCACTAAATGGTAGATTGGTGTTTCGATCCCTGGATTCACCCGCCTGCATGTTAAAGTGTCCTTGAGCAAGATGCTGAACCTCAAATTGCTTAAGTATGTGGGAATGTTTCAGTGTGTGAATGTGATTTGTAGTATAAAGCACTACACAAATAAAGTCCATTAGTCCATACAGCACAGATGCAGAAACTGTGCCCTCCTCTTCCCTCTTGATCTTGATTATAAAAGAGCAGGAGAACAATATACTGCATGAGTGGAACGAGGACTGTGGATTTTGTCCCTCATCACTTACATTGGAAGTACTTTAGGAAGGGATCTCTTAATGGCCAGTATGAACAGGAGGACTGATTACAGAAAGCAAAACCTGTTTCAATATACATACGTAGATGTACATCTATCTATTGTTTTAAAGATGTGTGATTGCTACATTAAGAATCTGAATACTTCAAGCAATGAAAAGCGCAACTACTAGAAGTGCCACTACAAACACAGCTACCACTATTGATGCAAAAATAATAATACCTGGTCTGTACTGCATATTCTATGGTGTGGAATAGCTGCCTGCCTCTCTCACATGTACATGGAGAGGCAGTGGAGAAGAACATGTGCTTTGAGTTTACTGAGCCTTTAGTGTGGAGGCCAGTTGGAGCAGAGAAACAAGGCATAAAGAAAGGAGAGGAGAAATGCCAAGGTTGGCTTGGCTTTAGGTGTGTGTGATCTGGGATGTTTCATCTCTGTTTCCATCAGTGTGCAAACAGTGGTGTGTGTCCAGCTTTTGTCTTGAAGACATAAAGCCCCTCCAATTGTCTTACTGCAGAGTCCAGTGTCTAAATAATGAATCCTCATTATTCAGGATGTTCTGCTGTTGTATTGTGTATTTTTGGAAGATGTTATGTAAGATCTACTATGTTGCATATGTGGACACCTGATATTTCCATTAATGATAATTTAATCTGCTGCTTTGGGTTCACACATGCCTAGGAGACTAGGAGGTTAATATCAGTCTCATGTCTGTATATTTAGTACAGAGCTCCATACTTTTTAGAAGAAGAAGAAGAAATACTTTATTTAATCCCCAGAGGGGAAACTCAATGTTTTCACTCTGTTATTATGTTAGTATTTACACACAGGTCTGAAAGACACACACATGCACAAACACGACCCATAGCAACACACAAAGAGATGTCAGAGTGAGGGGGCTGCCAGTCAGTACGGCGCCCCGAGCAGTTGGGGGTGCAGGAGCTTGCTCAAGGCCTCCTTCGGCAGTGCCCAGGAGGTGAACTGGCACCTCTCCAGCTACCAGTCCACGCTCCACAACTCTGGTCCAAGCTGGATTCAAACCGGCAATTCAAATGATCATGGTCTTGGTTAAATATTGATTTAGGATTTACAGAAACGTTACACAAAAACAAAAATGCACACATAATTGTTTGAGCTGTTTGCTGTGTGATGCCAGATAAAACACATGCAACACACATACAAAACAAGACAACCTTCCAGTATCTTCCAGGTGGTTCAAATAAAGACAAAATGGAGAATCAAAGGCTCTTCTCTGGCATTATCTCACTGACTGACTTTACACCATTTGACAGTTAGAAAAGCGCACCTACTAGAAGTGCCACTACAGCTAAGGATAAACGTAAATACAGTAAGATTGTTCACGTCGGCGTTAATGACTCCCGGTTACGCCAATCGGAGGTCAATAAGATTAAAGCCCCCCTCCAGACAGTTTTAACTGCCGTTTTTGGTGAACGTTCTTTCTCAAACAGAGAATGGGGGTGTGCTTAATAGTCGGACGTAATGACAACCAAAAACTGACCGGCTGGAGTGTTCATTAACGATATGCTGTGTTAACATCACTACACTGTAAAGTTTAGACTTTACTGTCTGGCAGGAGTAGCTATTACTTACCCATGATAGAAACTAATGTGCACGTATCAGCTGTTATCAATCATACACTCGATGGTCCTGTCACGCACTGCACACGATAACTCCCACTACGTTTTATGGTGCGCTTACTTTACCGCAGGGGTGTGGGGGGGTCTACTACTCTGTTTAACTGTATGTAAAGACTTCTGATACCGTTGCCTCCGCTGATGTATTGGTAAAACGGCCGTCAGTAAAATGCATGTTGCAGACTGTGTATGAAAAGGTTGCAGGTGAAAGTCTGACGCGTTTTCTGTCATCTGTCCTCCAACACCGCACGCACAGATGCCATAAAGAAAATTAACAGCACACTAAACCAAGAGGAGGGAACTAAAAAATAAAATGAAGACCCTCTGTTAGCTAACTTTCTGCAATAACTATGCTAGCTAACTACACCTGGCTAACTACAACTTAGTTAACTTAGCTAACTAAACTTGAAACACAAACCAACGCCAACGAGACGTTTTTTAAACGAGGCATGACAGTGCGCCTGCGCAAGCTTGGAGAATGAAGTATGACTTATGGAATTACTATAGTCATACGTCACCACCTCAATTTAACAACTAAGCAATTTTTGCAACTTTGAGCACAAAATTAAGCTATTTGTCAACTATGGGGGTAATCAACATTGGAAGGAAATGACTCAGAAAAATATGAAATATCATAGAAATGTGACAATACACTGGAGGGGGGCTTTAATGTTGAGTCGGTGTGTACATATACAAAAACAATGTCGGACACCGTAGTTTTCTCTGGACCCCTGCCAAATCTGAACAGTGATGACATGTATAGCATGTCGTCATTCCGCCGCTGGTTGTCGAGGTGGTGTCCAGCAAACGATGTGGGCTTTGTAGATCATTGGCAGACTTTCTGGGGAAGACCTGGTCTGATTCGGAGAGACTGCATCCATCCCACTTGAGAAGGAGCAGCTCTCATTTCTAGAAATCTGGCCAAGTTTATTAGTGGACCAAATCCATGACAACCCAGAGTTGAGACCAGGAGGCAGAGTCGCAGTCTAACACACTTCTCTGCCCTTCTTTTTCAGCAGTTACCCACCCAAAACCCTACGCAGAGTCGCAGTCTAACACACTTCTCTGCTCCTCCATTTCAGGAGTTACTTAGTGAAAATCCTATAGTGACGGTGTCTGTTCCCCGACCATCAAAATGATTTAAAAAGGTAAACAGAAGAGGAGCTGTGCATAAAAACCTCATAAAAATTAAAACCACAAGAGCAATAGTGCAAACGAATAGGAGAGTTAAATGTGGACTCTTAAACATCAGATCTCTCTCTTCTAAAGGTGTACTAGTAAA
>NC_060171.1:34891570-34891928 GCF_021292245.1 Micropterus dolomieu | reverse complement strand
AATGAATGTATACATTATACAAGTTTCACTTTTTGAATGGAATTACTGAAATAAATCAACTTTTTGATGATATTCTAATTATATGACCAGCACATGTAGACTGTGAAAGAGAGAAAGGAAGGGGTGAGGAACATTTCTGAGTTTGGAGTACAGGTGTGTGGGGAAAGGCAGATTCAATTATGGAGTAAAAACTAACCCACGTTGTTTTTATTCTGTGGGAAACACAGGAGTTTCATCTCCTATTCCCTTTGACAGGCACATGCACTTTTACCTTGGTGCATTGCTATTATTATGGAGAAACTGATCTGCTTGTGTGTTAAGTTAAAGCACGCAAGCAGTTCATATATGGCACCAGCAC
>NC_060171.1:34889524-34891550 GCF_021292245.1 Micropterus dolomieu | reverse complement strand
ATGTGCTTGGACACAGAGCTCTATGAACAGCCAGCCTCTTTAGCAATGACCTTTTGTGTCTTGCACTCCTTGTGCAAGGTGTCAATGGTCGTCTTTTGGACAGCTGTCAAGTCAGCAGTCTTCCCCATGATTGTGTAGCCTACAGAACTAGACTGAGAGACCATTTAAAGGCCTTTGCAGGTGTTTTGAGTTAATTAGCTGATTAGAGTGTGGCACCAGGTGTCTTCAATATTGAACCTTTTCACAATATTCAAATTTTCTGAGATACTGATTTTGGGGTTTTCATTAGTTGTCAGTTATAATCATCAAAATTAAAAGGAATGAACACTTGAAATATATCAGTCTGTGTGGAATGAATGTATACATTATACATTATGACCAGCACATGTAGACTGTGAAAGAGAGAAAGGAAGGGGTGAGGAACATTTCTGAGTTTGGAGTACAGGTGTGTGGGGAAAGGCAGATTCAATTATGGAGTAAAAACTAACCCACGTTGTTTTTATTCTGTGGGAAACACAGGAGTTTCATCTCCTATTCCCTTTGACAGGCACATGCACTTTTACCTTGGTGCATTGCTATTATTATGGAGAAACTGATCTGCTTGTGTGTTAAGTTAAAGCACGCAAGCAGTTCATATATGGCACCAGCACAATACCACCAACGCTTCATGAGGTGAAGCAGGCATAAGTGTCACCAAGTATTCTAGAGCAAACTGACTGTCAAAAGTCAGACACACAACAGCAGACCATGATGACCGCTCAAACTAGACCCACACAATGCTGCACTATCATAAAATTCAGCGGCATTATCATACCTAATTTTTATCATTCCCTTCAAGTTTAAAGTTTCAACTTACTCTTTTTTTAGCAAATATCTCCTTTCCTCTCGCTCATGTTGACTGTGAATGATGTAATCTGCGTCCAACAAAGCAGTAGTCAGACACTGTCGTTGGGGAATTGGGAAGTTTTGGGAATTCCACAGTTAATAATAATAATAAATTTAATTTGTAATGCACTTTATATTTAAGCAAATCCCGAAGTGCTACATGATAAAACAGGTGCTAAAAATAAAAATACATAGAGAGCATGACAAAACAGAAACAATAAGGCAAAGGAAAATGGCCCGATCTCCCATTGTACGGAGCTTGGTTCTGGGAGGTTTCAGGAGATACGCTGAGGCAGATCGGAGGGCATGTGTGGAGGTCTGTGGGGTGAGGAGTTCCTTGAGGTAGGGGGGGGGCTTCACCATGGATGCACTGGTGGGTAAGGAGGGAGACAGGAAGCCAGTGGAGTGATTTGAGGATGGGGGTGATTCAATTCAATTAAATTTTATTTATATAGCGCCAAATCACAACAACAGTTATCTCACAGCGCTTTTCATAAGAGAGCAGGTCTAGACCATACTCTGTGATGTTATTTACAGAAGCCCAACAGTTCCCACCAAGAGCAGCACTAGGCGACAGAGGCAAGGAAAAACTTCCTTTTAAGAGGCAGAAACCTCGAGCAGAACCATGGCTCAGGTTGGGCGGCCATCTGCCTCGACCGGTTGGGTTGAAGGAGAGAGAGAGAGAGAGAGAGAGAGAGAGAGAGAGGGCAAGAGAGGAACAGAGAAAAAAGGAGAGGGATGGAATGACAGAGAGGGGAGGGAGGCAGCCTACACAATATACACACACAGAGGTACAGACAGTAAAAAGGTGATGTTGCTACAGACTAAACGAAAAACGGTACAGATATTTATAGTAGTGTTAATGATAACAATCGTAATGTTAATGATTATAATAACAATAATAATAATAATAGGACTAGTAACAATAGTCGTTGTAGCAGAGGGTGCCGAGCAGGAACATGCGGGCAGCAGGTGACCCGCAACCACAGATCCAGACTCCACAGCTCCAGAGCCAGAAACACCTGCAGGAAGTGATAGGAGGAGAGAGGAGAGGGACGAGAAAGCACAAGACTACCAGAAAGGGGAGAAGTTGTGTTAGTAACATGCAATAATGGGATGAGGTTGCATACAGAGGGAGAGA
>NC_060171.1:34888790-34889504 GCF_021292245.1 Micropterus dolomieu | reverse complement strand
CTAGGCCTATAGCAGCATAACTAAGGGATGGTTCAGGACTCACCTGAGCCAGCCCTAACTATAAGCTTTATCAAAGAGGAAAGTCTTAAGCCTACTCTTAAATGTGGAGATGGTGTCTGCCTCCTGAACCCCAACTGGAACCTGGTTCCACAGGAGAGGAGCTTGATAGCTGAACACTCTGGCTCCTAGTCTACTTTTGGAGACTCTAGGAACCACAAGTAACCCTGCATTCTGGGAGCGCAGTGCTCTGGTGGGGTAGTAAG
The DNA here is from genome assembly GCF_021292245.1 of Micropterus dolomieu. Classification (NCBI taxonomy): domain Eukaryota; kingdom Metazoa; phylum Chordata; class Actinopteri; order Centrarchiformes; family Centrarchidae; genus Micropterus; species Micropterus dolomieu. The sequence goes on along the minus strand of NC_060171.1, from coordinate 34,889,241 downwards.
GTACTATGAGCTCTTTAAGATAAGATGGTGCCTGATCATTAAGAGCTTTGTAGGTAAGAAGAATAATTTTAAATTCTATTCTGGATTTTACTGGAAGCCAATGCAAAGAAGCTAAGACAGGAGAAATATGATCTCTTTTCCTGGTTCTTGTCAGAACACGTGCTGCAGCATTCTGGATCAGCTGAAGAGTCTTAATGGACTTTTTCGAGCAGCCTGATAATAAAGAATTGCAGTAATCCAGCCTAGAAGTAACAAATGCATGGACTAGTTTTTCTGCATCATTTTTAGACAGGATGTTCCTGATTTTCGCAATATTACGTAGGTGAAAAAAGGCGGTCCTTGAAATTTGCTTAATGTGAGACTTAAACGACATGTCCTGATCAAAGATAACTCCAAGATTCCTCACAGTGGTGCTGGAGGCCAGGGCGATGCCATCCAGGGAAACTATATC
>NC_060171.1:34887484-34888690 GCF_021292245.1 Micropterus dolomieu | reverse complement strand
TAATTTTAAATTCTATTCTGGATTTTACTGGAAGCCAATGCAAAGAAGCTAAGACAGGAGAAATATGATCTCTTTTCCTGGTTCTTGTCAGAACACGTGCTGCAGCATTCTGGATCAGCTGAAGAGTCTTAATGGACTTTTTCGAGCAGCCTGATAATAAAGAATTGCAGTAATCCAGCCTAGAAGTAACAAATGCATGGACTAGTTTTTCTGCATCATTTTTAGACAGGATGTTCCTGATTTTCGCAATATTACGTAGGTGAAAAAAGGCGGTCCTTGAAATTTGCTTAATGTGAGACTTAAACGACATGTCCTGATCAAAGATAACTCCAAGATTCCTCACAGTGGTGCTGGAGGCCAGGGCGATGCCATCCAGGGAAACTATATCTTTAGATAATGCATCACGGAGGTGCTTAGGCCCCAGAACAATAACTTCAGTTTTATCTGAGTTTAACATGAGAAAATTACAGGTCATCCAGGTTTTAACATCCTGAAGGCACATTTGAAGTTTAGTTAACTGATGAGTTTCATCTGTTTTGATCGTCTACTTTTTTTCTGAAAAAAGTGATAAAATTGTTGCACCTCTCTTCTGTGGTTTCTGAAAGAGAGTGAGTTTGCGGTTTGAGGATGTCATTTATGGTAGAGAAAAGTTGTTTGGAGTTGCCAGGGCTGTTGTTGATAATATTGGAATAGAACTGTGAACGTGCATCTCTCAAGGACTTTGCATAGGACTTCTGATGGTCTCGGTAGGCCTGCCTATGAACAGTGAGTCCTGAGGCCTTGAGGCGCAAGGACACGCCCAACTGTTTTCATTTTCACTTCTGGGACCAGCATGGAGCTAGACCTAAAGCCTTGGTCAGCTCTACTCCATCCCACCATGAACACCGGCACTCTCCTGCTGCGGGCATTGACCAGAGGTGCTCATCTCGTTTAACGTTACCTTCTAACCATGAAATCCAGCTGTGAAATAGATACATCTTCAACTTCCATGATTTTACTACTCTGGTTAGGGAATCCTAGCCTCCTCCTACATCTCCACTATCGTCGAATGAGTCCCACAACTTATCACCTTTACATCCACCGCCAGTCATGTAAGCGTGCTCCCTCTGCACCAGGGCTCGCCGCTCCATACCGCAGTTTACACCAGCCCCGCGGCGGGCTCCAGTCCCTCTTCCTTTCCACCGGTCTCCTTCCATTCCCTGCAGC
>NC_060171.1:34874675-34887384 GCF_021292245.1 Micropterus dolomieu | reverse complement strand
CAATATTACGTAGGTGAAAAAAGGCGGTCCTTGAAATTTGCTTAATGTGAGACTTAAACGACATGTCCTGATCAAAGATAACTCCAAGATTCCTCACAGTGGTGCTGGAGGCCAGGGCGATGCCATCCAGGGAAACTATATCTTTAGATAATGCATCACGGAGGTGCTTAGGCCCCAGAACAATAACTTCAGTTTTATCTGAGTTTAACATTAGAAAATTACAGGTCATCCAGGTTTTAACATCCTGAAGGCACATTTGAAGTTTAGTTAACTGATTAGTTTCATCTGTTTTGATCGTCTACTTTTTTTCTGAAAAAAGTGATAAAATTGTTGCACCTCTCTTCTGTGGTTTCTGAAAGAGAGTGAGTTTGCGTTTGAGGATGTCATTTATGGTAGAGAAAAGTTGTTTGGAGTTGCCAGGGCTGTTGTTGATAATGTTGGAATAGAACTGTGAACGTGCATCTCTCAAGGACTTTGCATAGGACTTCTGATGGTCTCGGTAGGCCTGCCTATGAACAGTGAGTCCTGAGGCCTTGAGGCGCAAGGACACGCCCAACTGTTTTCATTTTCCCGAGTTGAAACAAATGCCGTGTTTGTGTGTGTTTTTTTTTTTATTGATAACAACTTTTGCTTGGGAAGTGGTGTACGCCTCTTTCAGGCCACGTTTTATGTGTACTCAACCGCTATAAAAGAGGCTGATTTTTCAATAAGAATAGCTTTAATGCTGTAGCTGTAATAGCTGTAATTCCCTACATTACAGGTGGCAGCTCAGAAAAACACAATGCCAACAGGCGGTAAAAAGGTGTAAAAATGTTTTTGAACCAAGATGCTATTTGTCTCTGGAAAGATCGAAGTCTGGTGCTGATGTGAGAGCAGCCTTCAAGTCTCTGAATGTCGATGCTTTGTGCTCAGTTCATTGAAGGGGACCAGATCCGGAGTCCAGAGTGGCTTCATGAATGAGAAAGTCTATTTCAGTGGATCCATGAATCCTATTTTGCTACTGTAAACAGCAGCATGAATATGTTTGATGTGAGGAGGAGGTCACCATTTTCAAAATGTTCCTCAAGTAGGTGACTAGCGAGTTTGCTAGCGATGTTCTATGATCAATAACTGTCATAAGGAGAATAGAGTCTGTTTATAAGCTTTCTCAGAAGCAATGTGCAAAAGCAAAGTGCTTTAATTAGGTCAACAAGGTCTCTCTTTACCTACATGGCCTCTATTGTGGAAAACGAATACTATCAGATAGATAATGCTGAACACCATAGCCCCACTGTGTAAAGTTTATAATTATTAGTATTAACATCAGCAGCAACAATGGCATCAACAGCTTTTAGATATTAAACAAAGTGTCATTTCCAGGTTTGTTAGCTTTAGGGATATATTATGGAAAATGTATTACTGGCTAAAGACAAGTATCAGAACACCTTGTTCTAGAAGATAATACATGACAGGTTGAATTGCCTCTTGAGGTAGATGATATGTTAATGCTAGTGTTAGGAACAGACACAAAGCACAACTGGCTCTCTAATATTAGGCAATAGAATTTGTAGTTCACAGACATGAGACTTGGCATGAGCAGGGGACAGGCCTGGTTGAAATAGGCAGGGTCCACTTTCAAAAGGTTTGGCTGAAGATCTGCTGGCGTTCACAACGGAATCTTGAGGCAAAAAGAGAAAAACAACAAGGGTTACTCAGGTGACTAGCAACCTTAGAAAACAAGAAACACTGGCGACAAAGAGAATAAAGATGGCCTGAATTTGTCACACTGCCACCAGCAGAGAGGTAACACTTGGGGTGTTGTCTGTATGTGTTTGAGTTTATTTTGTCCTTTTTTGAGCGTGTGAGAGGTGCTTGGTGGGTTTTAGTTTTTGTCTGTCTACATGTCTCTCTCTCTTTTCCTCTCCCTCTCGCTCATCTTTTCCTCCCTCTCCCTCTAGGCGGAGTTGTGGGCTGCATCTCTGGAACACTGGACGTTTCCCCCCAGCTGCAGGCAATCGGCCTTTCACACACCTGTCCCCTGTGATCATCAGGACTGGCTTATATACCCTGCCATCTCCCCAGTTCCCCGCCAGATTATTAAGACTAGTTTTGTTTTTGGAGACCCTGCTCTGCTCTTGTGTCACTCATGGAGTCATGGAGAATGCCTGGCTGGAGATTTCCCCACCGCAGACTCACTTCTATGTCAGCCCTGTTACCTGCCTTGCCTGGCCTTGCACTTTCCTGCCACCCCACGCCACACCGGAGGAACCCTCCCCACAGCATCGAGCCTATCAAACCATATCTTGTGTTCAATAAATTGTGTGAATATCCTCCTGAGCCGTGTTCTTATCTGCATCTGGGTTCTGAGGGACAAAATCCCTGACAGAATTAGCCTACCGCAAAGGGTTAGGAATAATCTGTGAATCTAAACAAGCCACAGGAAGGCCAGAGTATTTAAGTCTTAGGTTGATCGGATGATTGAGGACCAATGTGTAGCTCTCAGCTCAGGTGCCTAGATATCTGAGGTTAGAAAGTGCTGCTCTAATAATATAAATAATAATAATAATAATAAACATTTTATTTGATGCCGCCTTTCAAGTCACCTTACATCATAAAATACGACATGCAGCAATGGTACATAGCATCATAAAAACAAAAGGTAAATATAATTTAAAACAACAGTCAAATGGAAATCATTGTTGTACATTACTACAGTGAGTGTTAGTTTAAAAAGCTTAAAAAGATGAGTTTTGAGCGCAGTTTTGAATTTTGGGGGGGGGGGGCTTTCCAGAATTTGGGTGAAGCATAGGAGAAGGCCCTAGCACCCATTGTACTGAGGTTGATGGTTGGAGGTGCCAAAAGACTTGTTGTGGAAGACCGCAGGGAACGAGATGTAGTGTCTGAATGAGGCCATTAAGATCAGTAGGAGACAGATTGTGGAGGGCTTTAAATGTTAAACAAGGGTACTGTCCATTATTACACCAAGGCTCTTAACCCATGTGGAGACCGGTATGGCGGTTCCATTTATGAGGAGTGAGCTGATGTTGGTTTTTGACAGAGTAGATTTTGAACCAATGAGAAGTAGCTCAGTCTTACTATTGTTGAGTTGTAGGTAATAAGTTGTCATCCATGTCTGTATGTCATGTAGACAGGTAGAGGGTGTACTGGAGGGGAGTGTGGAGCTGGGGTTTGTGGACAGGTAAATTTGTATATTGTAGCGCCGTAAAATGTTGCCAAGAGGGAGGAGGTAGATGATAAATAATAGTGGTCATAGCACTGAACCCTGTGGTACTCCGTAATGGACTCTGGAGGTTTCTGACCTGTAGTTTTGTATTTTTACAAATTGTGACCTTAGGAAGTAGGAAGCAAACCATTGACCGACAGTGCCCCCAATTCCTATATTTGCCAGACGGTCCATGAGGAGGGGATGTGATACGATGTCAAAAGCTGCTGTGAGGTCTGTGAGGATGAGAATGGAGAGTAGACCGGAATCTGCTGCACGGAGGAGGTTGTTGGTGATCTTAATCAGGGCAGTTTCTGTGCTATGTTTGGGTCTGAAGCCAGATTGGAATTTTTCCAGAAGATTGTTTTTATTGAGGTAGGTCTGTAGTTGAGATGCAACAACCCTCTCCAGAGCTTTCGATCTGAATGGTAGGTTGGAAATTGGCCTGTAGTTGTTGTGATCATTGCAGTCTAAACCAGTTTTTTTTTCAGGGTTGGTCTGATTATGGCAACTTTCAGAGAGGGTGGAACCGTACCAGTGGACAGTGAGGAGTTGATGATGAATGTTACTAGGGAGACTATAGAAGGCAAGCACGCTTTTACTAGGGTTGTGGGGATTGGATCCAGATGACATGTGGAGTTATTGGACTTCAAATGATTTCAAAAATGCAACTTTCAGTTGGATGGCTGAAGGCACAGAAGCCAGTAGATCTAGGCAATGATGATGAACTTGCTGATTGTGGATTGGTCTGCATGGTGTTAACAGATGCAAGATGGTCAAGTATTGCAGTGATTTTTGAGTTGAAGAATGTCAAAAAAGCAGAGCACTGTTCATTTACTCATATTAGTTTCCAGTGGTTTGAGTAGTTTTTTACTGTGGAGAAGAGGGTTTTCGCATTCCCTTCAACTGCCGCGATAATGTTTGCGTAGTATGAGTTTTTGGATGTTGAGAGAGCATGTTTGTATAGGAGTATATGATCATTGTACATCTGTTTATGTACAACAAGTCCAGTCTTTTTGTAGAGCCTCTCCAGGCGGCTACCTACGGCCTTAAGCTGATGCAGTTCAGATGTGTACCAGGAAGGAGTATGGGTAAGTGAGACAGTCCGTGTTGTTAGAGGGGCTGAAGTGTCCAGTGCAGAAGATAAGCTGTCAGTGTAACAGTCCATTAGATCCAGACTTGAGGTGGTGGACGGTGGAGCTGGGTTTGATACTGATAAGACTTTCTGGGTGCACATGTCTGATGTTTCTATATGATATGACACGATGGGCCTTTGCCTTACTGAGCAGTAGGTTGGTGTTGAACTGAACAGCTTTATGGTCAGAGATGGGTCGCTCGGCAGATGGGATGTTATAGGGTAAGATGCCAGAACAACAGACTAGGTCCAGGATGTGGCCAGGAAGTTTACATGTGTCAGCTCAAAGGAGACATGGCGCTTAAGGATGCTTAAGACTGTTGAGCTAAGTGATGAACATGTTGGATGATTTTGGTGGTCTGTATATGACAGCAATAATGGTAGGTGTGGGTCCACGAAGCTTAACAGCCAGCAGTTCAAAGGAATACTGATCAGGTACACAGAGTGGAGTTTTATACACTCACGATAGCTCAGGGCAATTCCGTCTCCCCTACCCCCGCGTGGTTTGCAGAGGTGGGACCAAGTCATCGTTTTACAAGTCCGAGTCAAGTCTCAAGTCTTAGCACTCAAGTCCCAAGTCGAGTCCCAAGTCCAGACCGATCATGAGTGGCAAGTCCGAGTCAAGTCTCAAGTCAAGGACCAACAAGTCCAAGTCAAGTCCAAGTCTTAAACTTTCGAGTCCTAAACAAGTCATAATGCGCTCTTCACCAAATTTAAAAACCATTTCAAAAGTTTTTTCAAGTTAAAAATAAAACAATGTATTGAATGAAGCATTAGCCTGTACAGAAAGAAGGCAGAGGCGTAGTTTCACACAACAAATTTCATCAATTAAATTAAATGTTCATGTAGGGCTGCTAATTATTTTGGTCAATATTGAGATCACAATTATTTAACAGGATTACTCATTGCCTTAGGAAACATTAACTATTGAAATGTAATACTTTTAAAAACTAGGCTACTATATATGCATTACTCAAAAATCCCAAATAGCCTATGAAATAAGAAACAATAATCCAACATTAACTTTAAGCAGCATCTAGTGTGCAAGAGGACGACAACAGCACAGTTTCACCCAAGTTGACAGCTTTGGGTGACGGATGGGTCACTGAGGGGGCTCTGTGTGTGTGTGTGTGTGTGTGTACACGGAGGGTAGAAGAGCAGGTGACAGGTGAACTATTTGAGCTGACGAAGTTACGTTACAGAACGCTGAAAGAAAACCATGGTGTTTTGTCGGGAGATGCAGTGTGACGTTAGAAGACGCAGACACAATGGATATTTTACAAGAACCGATCAGGTAAAGCAACACTGAATACACCTCTTAGGGAGGGACGAGAGCCTCAGCTGTGAAGGAAAGGGGTGCACAGGATTTATAAAACAAAACTTCGTTTTGAAACAGCACCCGGCGATATTATCGTTTTATCTTTATTGTTTTTATAATTGGTGGAAGCAGCTTCACGCAACAGCTGCAGCAGCAGTCTCTCTACACTGTTTCGTCCTGACCTTTCTTTTCTCCGTGAGGTGGAGGAATTTAGAAAATTGCGTGGTGCTGCGTCAGGCCCCCAGCTGTTGTGCATGGATTAGCCTATGCGCAAAATTCCTCTAGCCAGAGGGAACGATCATGAACCGTTCACAGAGTGCTGGTAGTAGGCCTACTACACAACCCATTGTAGGTACCGGAGAGGGAGTGGATCGCTGGGGTGTACAGGGCCAGGAACAGGAGATCGCAGAATGGCCGGGTGCGCTTCGAAAGGTCGGTGATTGTTCCCTCTTGCTGCTGGAAGCCCCACGCTCCAGTCTAATTGAGCACAGCGCTATGTTGATGCACTGCGCAGTTTTTTATATCATAATTTATATTCGGGCACGGGGAGTGTCAAGTCAGCTCGAGTCAAAAGGCTCAAGTCCCAGTGAAGCCACGAGTCATTGCTGTTCAAGTCAAAGTCGAGTCGCAAGTCTTCTTTGATCTTTTCAAGTCGAGTCTAAAGTCATCATTTTTGTGACTCGAGTCCACACCTCTGGTTGTTTGGATATGTAGGTGAAGCCAGGTGGAGCTGCTGAATTTAGATGAAGGAAATCATTTTGTGGCTGCCATGTTTCTGTGAGACAAAAAATCCAGTTTGTGATCTGTAATGAAGTCATTAACTAGGGGGGCTTTATTGGCAATACAGCAGATGTTGAAGAGCGCAAACTTATGGCAGGTCATGTGTGTGTGTGTAGATGATTTGGCTAGTGGAGTTAGAACACTGAAGTCTACACACATTGTACTGAGCGGGCGGGATGCCCTGTGCTTAATAACAGTCTGTATGGGTAAACTGGAGTGGTGTAATGACAGATGAGTAACTGTACTCTGAGGTGGCAGTGTGAAACACGAGGAAGATTCCGGGGAGGGGGTGTGTGATGTAAATAGTCATTCACGTGAAGCGGACTGTACAGCGTGTTGCCAGTTAGCCACTAGCATTTGGCTACCCAGCCTGTTTGTGCGGACTCCGTCTGTCTTTAAAAGGGAGGAACGGCCCCAAAACAAGTTAAAATTTTCTATAAAACTGATATTGCGTGCTCTGCAGGTGGAGTTTCACCGGGTATGGAGGCTGAGGATTCTGGAGAAGTGCCCTGCTCCGGGTTGGAGCCGCCACGTGTAAGTACCTGGGCCTTCCCTGTCTCATACTACCTTAACTGTTCATAAAACTATTTTGCAGTTTTAGCCCTGTACTGGCCCCAATTTTCTTTCTGTTTCCCAGCCAACCTTTTATAACCCACGGCTCCACTTACCTCTACATCCAGCTGTAATAGCTGCGCTCATCTGGCCGTTAAGATCGCAGAGCTAGAAGAGAGAATTTCCACGCTGTACCACATCCATGAAGCTGAAAAACTCATGGACAACATCACTTTCGGTCCAGCTGAAACGGCCATGAGCTGTAAACCTGATTCCACTGCTTCCTGTCCAGCTGTTGAGGTTGCCCCTCTTCCGGCCTCTGCTGTCATCTCCCACTGTCCTATTGCAGATGCTCCTGCTGCGGTTACTATCCCGGACGACTTCTGGGACCAGCATGGAGCTAGACCTAAAGCCTTGGTCAGCTCTACTCCATCCCACCATGAACACCGGCACTCTCCTGCTGCGGGCATTGACCAGAGGTGCTCATCTCGTTTAACGTTACCTTCTAACCATGAAATCCAGCTGTGAAATAGATACATCTTCAACTTCCATGATTTTACTACTCTGGTTAGGGAATCCTAGCCTCCTCCTACATCTCCACTATCGTCGAATGAGTCCCACAACTTATCACCTTTACATCCACCGCCAGTCATGTAAGCGTGCTCCCTCTGCACCAGGGCTCGCCGCTCCATACCGCAGTTTACACCAGCCCCGCGGCGGGCTCCAGTCCCTCTTCCTTTCCACCGGTCTCCTTCCATTCCCTGCAGCGTTCTCCATCTCCCACCCTGCGCCTAACCACACTCATCATTGGTGACTCTATTGTGAGGAACACCAGGAGAAAATCTGCAGTGACTTTCTGTTTTCCTGGCGCAAAGGTTTCATTTCCAACCAGTCCTCAGAATGCTAAAACAGGACTTCACCAAACTTCTTGACTCCTTCAAGATCCATGATAAACGGTTCTTTATCTCTGGGCCCATCCCCCCACTTAATTGCGGCGTGGGTCGCTTTAGCCGCACACTCGGCCTGCACACCTGGCTGCAGTCTATCTGTACAACCCGCAACATTGTTTTTATTTTAACCTCTTCTGGAAACGCCCATCTTTCTTTCGCCAGGATGGCATTCACCCAAATGGCCTAGGTTCACACATTTTCACAGACAATCTGTATTACAATATCTGGACCTCTACTTTGTCATGACTATCCTCCGACGCATGTCCACCTTTGTTCACCTCTTCTCTTCACCAGCCAACCTATCCCTCACCTACTAACCACAATAGCTCCTCACAGTGGCCAGGAGGCTGTACTGCCACATCACTAGGCACTAATGATGTCCACAGTATATCTGTTGTGACTAGTGTCAGAATTAACAAAATGACTCCCTGTAACACAGCTGACTTGTCAAACCTGATAACTGTTCCTTGCACTTCAAAACTGGCTTTGGGGCTTGCCACTAATATTTGGTCTAAGGGTCAAAAAGGGTCAGCGCAAAATCTGGATAGTATCCCTTAGAAAATGGCCTTGGTGAATGTACAATAACTTTCAAACAAAACTTTCATCCTAAATGATTTATTTTTATCACATGATTTGGATTTTGTATGTGCAACTTAGACTTGGCTTAATATTGGTGATCTAAGTCCTCTTTCTAAGTCCTCTTTCTGAGCTCTCTCCCAGTGACTGTAACTATTGTAGACAACAGGGTAAGGGTGGAGGCTTAGCGACTGTCTTTAAGGATCGCTTTACATGCAAACTTCTGTCGGTTGACAACTACACTAGCTTTGAGGTGCAAGTACTTAAAGTTGAATTGGCCTGCCCATTACTTTGTGCACTTGTGTATAGACCACCAAAGTACAATAAGGACTTTCTTCACGAGTTTTCTAGCTTTTTATCATTGTTTGTGCCCAACTTTGACAACATTTTAATCCTTGGTGATTTTAACATTCATGTCTGTTGCCCTTCAAAGCCATTGGTTAGCCAGTTTCTGCAACTCGTGGACTCATTTAATCTCTCTCAGTGGGTTACTGGTCCTACACATGAACATGGACATACACTTGATCTGGTTTTATCATCAGATTTTCTTGTTTTAAATGTTGAGCTGGATGATACTATTTTATGTGATCATAAACCTGTCATCTTTACTGCCTCACTCTTATATCCTTTACCAAAACCTAAAATGCCAGATCGCTATGTTCGGGCACTTAATCCACAGCTAGGCTATTCTCTGATGCCTTTATAACTTCGCCTTTTGCTAAACTTACAGAGACTGTGTCCGCCTCCATGGGCACGGAGGCACTAGTCACTCTGTTTAATACCACTGTCACAGACATTCTTGACACCATTGCCCCGCTCAAGCTTAAGAGATCCAAAATCAAAGCTCAGCCTTGGCTGAATAGTGAGACCCATGTCCTTAGACAGGAATGCAGGAAGGCAGAGAGGAACTGGAAAAAGAATAAACTGCAAGTGTCTTACGAAATATTGAGAAACTGCCTAACATCTTACCAACGCCTGGCCAAAGTCTCAAAAGCAAAGTATTTCTCTGATATCATTGCTAGAAATGCACACAGCCCTAAGACCTTGTTCAGTGTAATAAACACTGCACTAAACCATGCTACTGCACCCCCTGATGCTACCTCTGAAATTACAGAGAGGTTCTTGAGGTTTTTTATTGATAAGGTTGATGTCATTAGATCTGGTATCTCACCCTCTGGTCTTGACCCATTTGAGCTTGTCCCATGCCCTGTCTCTTTAAATTACTTTGAGCCTGTGGCCTTGTCTGAATCGATCGATATAGCCTCACTCATGAAGCCTACTTTTGCTCCTACGGACACTGTCCCCTTGCGTCTTTTAAAAGAGGTTTTAGATGTTGTTGCTTCTAGACTTTTGTCTATAATAAATAGCTCTCTTATAAATGAAATTTTTCCATCCACTTTTAAACATGCTGTGGTTCAGCCTCTTATTAAAAAAAACATTCTTGACCCTATGGATTTTAATAATTTTAGGCCCATTTCTAAATTATCTTTTATGTCTAACATTTTGGAGAAGGTCATTCTTTCTCGACTCTCCTCGTTTTTAGCTTAAAACAATGTGCTGGATAACTTTAAGTTAGGTTTCAGGATACATCACAGTACAGAAACAGCACTGCTTAAGGTACTAAATGATTTATTGCTGTTTGGTGATTCTGGGAATTGTGCTATTTTACTCTTGCTTGACCTCAGCGTGGCTTTTGACACTGTTGATCATGACGTCCTCCTGGATTGCCTCCAGCAAGGGGTTGGTATTCAGGGTGTTGCGCTATAGTGGATTTACTCATTTTTGAAAGATAGAACTTTTTCTGTTAACATAGGTAACATTTCCTCTTTTTCAGAAGCAATTAAGTGCGGAGTACCTCAAGGTTCAATCCTGGGACCAATCTTATTTTCTTTGTATATGCTCCCCTTGGGCTCCATTCTCCATAAACATAATATATTACACCACTGCTATGCTGATGATACACAGCTGTACTTACCTCTAAAGCCAGGCCAAATCTTTATTACACTTGCAGCTTGTTCAAAATGCAGCTGATTGTTAACTGGTACAAGGAAGAGGGACCATATATCCCCAATAATGGCTGCTCTTCACTGGTTACCAGTCAGTCGATTTTAAGGTGCTGTTAATTGTTTTTAAAGCATTACATGGACTGGCCTGATCTTATATTTCAGAACTCCTAATGTTTCATCACTCCTCCAGACCCCTCAGATTATCAAACCAATCCCTCTTAATCCCACAGTCTCGTATGAAAACAAAGGGTGACCGTGCCTTTTCAGTGGTGGCCCCGAGACTGTGGAATAATTTACCCCTGATTATTAGATCATCCCCCTGCGCTGTGTCTTTATTTATCTTATTGCTGTATGTCATTAATTGTTTGGCCTGTTTTAATTTATCTGGTTTTATTTTTTATGTCTTCTTCTGTATAACCAGCACTTTGGTCAACTCTGGTTGTTTTTAAATGTGCTTTATAACTAAACTTGACTTGACTTGACTAGCTACTCTACATTAAATGAAGCTTCACTACACAGAAGCTACCCCCCAGTGAAATGTAGCAAGCTAAGCTACAGCAACGTGGCAAAAGTAGCTTAGTTACATCTAAGCTATTTTTCTATACTTTATAGTTAGGTCTATATATATACACACACACACACACACAAACACACAGTATAGGCCTAGTTTATATTCAACTAACTTCATTCCACAGTAGCAAAAGAAGAAAGACTAAAGACCTACTCCAAACAGTGTGTGTGTGTGTGTGTGTGTGTGTGTGTGAGAGAGAGAGAGAGAGAGCTAAATCAGACACACACAAACTCTCATACTTAGTGATGTATTTCCTCAACATGGAGAACCATTGTTGTTTGTATAATTTGTATAATTATTAATTAATTATATATTTTTTATTGTTTATATGTGAATTTGTGCTCTGGCAACATTGCAACCTAAACAACCTAAACATTCATGGCAATGGGCGAGAGAGAGAGAGAGAGAGAGATCTCTCATCTCATGGAAACAAGTTTCTGCCACTATATATCAAAGTTTCTTTCTCACTAGAGGAAGAGCTGTCCAGGCTGGACCCTGATCCTTCTCACAAGACGTGTTACAATAACTATCACAATAGAAAGTAAACGCAATCGCGCGTGTCTTTATTCCCCTGCAGCAAAGTCGCAGACATCAGCCCAAGAATCGGTACGTGATGTCACCTTCACACGGAAGCGTTTCTGCCGGCTACACATACAGGTCCGTGTGTGGCGGTGGCGTCACTCACCGATCTTCAGAAATGCTTGGGAAAATGCAACGTGTGTGGACGCTACCGCGCTACTCAGCCAATAAAAGAGCTTAGTTACTGAAAAGCTATTTGATTCAGAAAATAGCAACGCTACCACCAAGCTACTGAGAAATAAAGTTAAACTAGTAACGGCGCTACTTGTAACGACGCTAGTGCCCAACACTGGAAATCGAGTTAGTTACATGCATTAAGGTTGCATACAGATGGAGAGAAAGAGAAGGAGAGAGGAATTCAGTGCATCATGGGAAGTCCCCTGGCAGTCTAGGCCCATAGCAGCATAACTAAGGGATGGTTGATGGACTCACCTGAGCCAGCCCTAACTATAAGCTTTATCAAAGAGGAAAGTCTTAAGCCTACTCTTAAATGTGGAGATGGTGTCTGCCTCCTGAACCCAAACTGGAACCTGGTTCCACAGGAGAGGAGCTTGATAGCTGAACGCTCTGGCTCCTAGTCTACTTTTGGAGACTCTAGGAACCAGGAGTTTAACCTAAAAAAATAAAAAATCTGCATAACAGTGAAAGTCTATGGAGTGGAAGCATACATAAAGTGAACAGGAGGTCTTGGGGGATTGTATTTGTATTTGTTTTTTTTGAATGTTGATTCATGTTGATTGATGCCGGGGGGTGGTGGTGCGGCGCTCCGGCTGCCTGGGGCGCGGGCTTGACGGGGGGACTGGTGTTTGCCCTGTATTCGGTGCGTCACCGCTGCGGGGTGGATAGCTACTCTGCTTGGGTGTCGCGCGGTTGTTGGTATCGGTGCGCGGGTGGTGATCTTGACTCGCGCGCTGTGCGGATGTGGTGGCGCTCGGTGCTTGGCTGCCTCCCTGTGGGTCCTGTGTGTGGGTCCTGTGTGTGGGTCCTGTGTGTGGGTCCGGGCGGGGGGAGGGGGCAGGCGGCAGGGCATGGCGGGGGGG
>NC_060171.1:34865377-34874575 GCF_021292245.1 Micropterus dolomieu | reverse complement strand
CTGGGGCGCGGGCTTGACGGGGGGACTGGTGTTTGCCCTGTATTTGGTGCGTCACCGCTGCGGGGTGGATAGCCACTCTGCTTGGGTGTCGCGCGGTTGTTGGTATCGGTGCGCGGGTGGTGATCTTGACTCGCGCGCTGTGCGGATGTGGTGGCGCTCGGTGCTTGGCTGCCTCCCTGTGGGTCCTGTGTGTGGGTCCTGTGTGTGGGTCCGGGCGGGGGGAGGGGGCAGGCGGCAGGGCATGGCGGGGGGGATGCTTGTGGTGGGTTTCTATCCGGTGGTAAATGTGCGGTGTGTGTCATGGTGTAGCCGTAGGTGGGGGTCTGTGGTCTCCCTGGCTACGGGGGGGATGGGGGCGGTTTGCGTGCTGGCATCTCTCCTGTGCAGCGCATTACTTGGCTGTTGTGTGGCGTTAGTTAGATTGGTAGTGGGGTAGTGTTGGTTGGCTCACCTGTAGGTCGTGATTGGCTTGTTTGCTTGTCGGGGGTTGGGGGCCTCAGGTGGGGCCTGGACTGGGCTGGTGTGCGGCTCTGTCCTGTGTGCATGCTGTGCATCCTGATAATTGTATTTCGGTTCTCTGAGGGGTCTGGCGGCTGGTTGTTGGAGGGGTGGGGGACCGGGAAGAAGGGGGATGCTTGGTGGTTGTACGGGGATCCTGTGTGGGGAAGGATTGTGCTTTGGGGTGTGGCGATGGTTGTTTTGTGGTCGCGTCTCAGCCCTCTGGATCGTGGTCGGGTTGAGTCGTGGGTTGCTGGGAGATTCCTGCCCCTAGGTGGGTCTTAGGGGCTGGGTGCATCTGCTGACTTCCTAGGGCTGAGGGGTTTTTGCTGCTGTCGCAGGGTGATTGCTGTCTTTTTTCTTTGAGGACGTTGGGTGTGTGTGTGTGGGAGGGAGGGAAGGGCGCGGGGGTGGGGGTCTTCTGGCTTCGGGGGGGTGTGGGGGTCTGGGGCTCTGGGGGGGCTGGGCCCATCCAGGGGCTGGGCAGGGTTGTCGCTGACTCTGGGGTGCTGCCGGTGTTAGAGGGGCTCTTGCTATAAGCCCTGGGCTGGAGGGACCTGGAGTCCTCCTGCTTAGGGGGGTTGGGGACGGGACTGAATGATGGGGCCAGTCAGGAATCTGGTCCCAATGGGGAGGATCATTCTAGCCTCCCTATGACCTCCTTCACCTTCCCCCCTTTGGTCATGTCTCACTACATACACCCTTAGGACTCCGGGGGACAGGCAGGCTGCAGGGCGTTTGGTGGGTGGGGCTGCTTTATTGCGGCCTCGCCCTTCTTCCTCCCCCACTGGCCACCCCTCAATTTTAATTACACATTAGACACAGAGGGCTTGGGGGTGGGAGGCTCCACTACCTGACAGTTGTGGGGTGCCTGTGTCACAACTACCCTCCAATTTTAACTGCACCTTAGTTACCACACACCTTATCTTTACTCCACCATACAACACAATCCATCAGTGGCGGCTCCTCCCAAATCTCTCAGGGGGGACAATTGTTGCAATGATGGCTAAGGTGACCAGTTCAATGGTCTTAGTCTGCTATAAGACAAGGGTTGTTCCTTAGGCTACATAGTGTACAGTATTTGTGAACAGCTACATCCTGAAGTTCATTGTCAATGTCTATAATGATTGACCAGTCCACAGTTCAACAGATCAACAGATCTTTAGACCTTTGGATGTAAAGGCAACTACTTTAGCAATAATGAAAAAAAGAATGACTCTCACAATCATCTGATTTAGCTGTGATAAACCTTTTATTTAGGAACAATAAATCCAGAATAAAGCGCACTGGCACTGGGCTGATGATGTGCAATGAATAAATTTATTTACAGTTAATCTTGCGTTGCAGCTAAGGGGCCCTTCTCAAGTAATAGGCTGCAGTTATGTAATAATGTCACATGCTGTATATGATGGTGGATCAAACATAGCTAATCTTAAATGTTTAATGGGGTACAGAGGAGCACACATTTACACAAGGCTAATAAGGTAAGCAGAGAGTAGTAAAAAATCCACTTGTTATCCTGTAGATACACAGTATTATTTGGGGTGTGGGCTGTATTAAAGTATCCACTGTTCTCCTGTACTCTATAATCACACAGTAACAACGAGCTATGTGCTGTTCTCCCATTTTCACTCTGTATTTACACATAAACATCAAGGCGTGTAAGGGGAAATATAAAAGGTTTATTCTATTATTTTTGGTTTATTTTCTGTGTTGCTTTCCTACTTCTCCTTCTTCTTTTTATCCTCCTCTGACAAGATGCCAGTGGTACCTCCTCTTTCTTCTGTGGTTTCTGGCAATAAAAGAAAAAAAACACATCAAATAATTGTTAATGGTTGCAGCTTCACCACCACACATAAAACTATCAAGATTATGAGCTTAGCCTATGGCATTTTACGGAGCATAAATTAGCCTAGCAGCTAGCCGACTTTTCCTCTCCTCATAGCTTAACAAATTACTTGTATTATTTATACTGTGTCTTACTCACCGCCGGTAAAGTCGCTGCATCTCCCGACACCACGGCTGAATTTTCAGCCTGAACGAACATTTTCTACAGCAGCTGCTTGTAGTGAGAGCAACAACCTGGAGGACTGCAGAGCCGTTTTCAGGTGGCAGAAGCGTAGCTCTGCTGCTGGGCGCATGACGTAAACATGTAAGTGCGAGCCCTCCTGGAACCCATAGAGATTGCATTGCAGCACGAAAAAAACTGCATTTACATGAAAGTCTATGAGAGAGATCTGGGCAATTTACAACCAGACTGAAATCGCACCAAGAGGCGGGACTCCCCAGAATATGACTTGACACTGATTAGACAGTGATATTCAGAGACAAAATCTCAAAATCTCAAAAACAGTCAAAGCTAGCTAACAGTGTGGTAGAAAGTGTGAGAAAATTCTCCTGCCTTTTTCCTGGTTTGGCGGTGCGTCGCCCGGTCGAGCCGCCCCTGCAATCCATGACATGCATCCAACATAAAACAATACATTTACAGAGGCAGGCAGAGGGGTTGAAGGAGTGGGGGGATTCTCATTGGCCTCGTGTCCTGCCCCTGGAGCCCCGGGGTATCAGGGGTGCCGTGGGGTTGGTGTCCGCCTTGCCTGACCTGGGGCGGGTCTTGGGGGCCCGCTCTGGACATAGGGGTCTGGGGACTCCGGCTTCTGCTCATTTCTGGGCGGGTGGTGTGTCCCTGGGCCTGGGGGCCCGTTGTCTCCTCTCCATGCCTGGGCCCTTTTCGGCAGGGATGGGGCTCCTGCTGCTTCCCCCTGCTGGCTCTCTCACAGTGGGGGCATTCGGGAGTCTCTGGGACACATGGGGTGTCGTTGTCGGGGTGGGTTTTGGTGCTCTTCCTTGGGGGTGGTTGACTGGGGGGGCTGGGCCCCCGTCCAGGGACAAGACCGGCCTCGGGTTTACAGTGCTTGGGGGCAGCTGGCTCTGCCTGCACTGTAGGGAGGGATGCCTCGGGCTGGGCTGTGGGGCTGTTGGCCTGGTTCTCCCACGTTATCGCTCCCTGGCGACTGGGAGCTTCCCGGCACGGCTTTCTGCTGTTCTTCCTTGGGGCGGGGCGCAGCTTCCCCCGGGACATGTGGTCTGGGGTCTTTTGCGCTTTGGGGGGTCGCGGGGTGCCCTGGCTACTAGGGGTGGGGGTCTCAGGGCGCTGCGCGGGTCCCAAACAAAACTTTAATTTTAAATGATTTTATCTCTTCTTCTGACTTAGACTTTATGTTTCTGACTGAATCTTGGCTACGTCCTGGTGATCACAGTTCGCTTATTGAATTATGCCCCCCCGGATTATAACTATTTTAGCCGCCCCAGGGAGAGTGGCCTAGGGGATGGCATTGTGGCTGTTTTTAGAAAGCACTTTAAATGCACTCAAACTCCGTGTAACGATTACTCTTCTTTTGAAGTGCTCTTATTCAAACTTGATGGCCCCCCATCAGTCCTAATTGCTGTCATCTACCGCCCCCCAATCCAGCCGGTCCCTTCATGCTGGAATTCCCTGAATTTTTATCTGATCTTGTTTTATATGAGGACAGAATCCTTATTTGTGGAGATTTTAATTTTCACGTTGACGGGTCTTCAAATCTCCCTGCTCTTGATTTTTTAAGTATCATTCATTCTTCAACATGTGTTGGGCAAAACTCATCACTATGGCCCCACTTTAGACTTGGTCCTTAGCTTGGGTGTGAAGATATCCGCTGTAGAAATTAAGTTAAAATCTATATCTAAATTAAATCTATATATCTGGTCATTCATTTCCACTGTGAACTACAGGCTGCTAGTGTTGTCCAGTCTTTATCAAAACAAACCCGCAGTTTAAATGAGCAGAGCGCCTCTAAATTTGGTGCCCTCTTCAATTCATTTAGCAGTTAGCGATATTGTCAACTATTTTAATTCTCTCTGTTCCTTAACCATTGATCTCATGAAAAACAAACAACACTTAAAATCTGCAAAGCAACCCTGGTTAAATGCAGATATCAGAAGCTGCAAACGGGAATGCAGAAAAACAGAACACAGATGGAAAAAATCAGGTCTCCAGGTCCATTTTACGGCCATGAAAGAGTTACTATCTTCGTACAATAGGTTGGTCAAAGACGCAAGAGCTCACCATTTCTCAAATCTTATTGCTGTCCACCAGCACAATCCTAGACTCTCGATCTGTTGGTGAACCCTGCCTCTCCCTGTGCCTCTGCTGTTTGTGAGATATTTTTAACACACTTTGTCAGTAAGGTGGAATTATTAAGAGCCAGTATTAGCCCAAACCCTGCCTTTTTAGATGTTGTGCACCCTACCCAGGATCCTTGGAGTTCCTTTTCTTCTATTACCATGGCAGAACTTATGGAAATTATGTTGAAGATGAAGCCTTCCTCTAGCTCTCTTGATCTGATTCCTGCAAAGTTTTTAATAGAAGTTTTGGATTACATTAGCCCACACCTGCTTTTAATTTTTAACAGCTCATTATCTACTGGCTGTGTCCCGGTCTACTTCAAGACGGCATGTGTCCTAGAGAAACTTAGCCTTGACCCCAACATCCTTGATAACTACCGCCCAATCTCTAAACTGCCTTTTCTTTCAAAAACCCTTGAAAAGATAGTTTCAAAGCAGCTCCTTGCTGCAATGGAAAATAATTGTATCTTTAAAATGTTCCAGTCTGGCTTCCGTAAACATCACAGTACTGAGACAGCACTCTTGAAAGTTACTAATGACCTCCTAATGAACGCTGATGCGGGCAAATGTTCAATACTGGTTCTGCTGGATTTAAGTGCGGCCTTTGACACCATTGATCATGGCATCCTGTTAAACAGTCTGAGGCACTGGGTGGGGGTATCTGGTACTGCTCTGAACTGGTTTGCCTCATACTTATCCAATAGGAAGTTTTGTGTCTCTATAAATAATTTTAAATCTTCTTTCTCTACCACCAACTACGGTGTGCCTCAGGGGACAATCCTTGGACATATTTTGTTTTCTACAGTATATATATGCTCCCTCTGGGTGATGTCATACGCAGGCATGGTATCTCCTTCCATTGCTATGCGGATGATACACAGTTATACCTACCTGTACAGCCCACCGACCTTAGTATGTTGAGTTCATTACAGGACTGCCTTACCGATGTAAAACATTGGATGTCGATTAATTTCCTACAACTTAACTCCAATAAAATAGAAATCCTGGTTATAGGTCCCCAACATCTCTGCAATCAAATTCTGCTCTCTTCTGGCTACCTGCTACAACACGTGAAGCCTGTTGCAAGAAATCTTGGCGTGCTATTCGATAGTAAGTTATGCTTTGAGGATCATATTTCTAAACTGGTCCAGTCCAGCTTTTACCACCTTAGAAATATTGGAAAAATAAGGCCTATTTTAAATGTTACAGATGCAGAAACTGTTATACATGCTTTTATCTCCTCACGCATTGATTATTGCAACAGCCTCCTCACTTGCCTTAATCAGAAAACCCTAAATAGATTACAGACCGTACAGAACTCAGCTGCTCGGCTCCTAACTAGGACAAGAAAATATGATATCACCCCTGTTTTAGCATCATTGCACTGGCTCCCTGTTTGTTTTAGGATTGATTTTAAGATTTTACTCATTACTTTTAAGGCTATTCATGGCTTGACTCCTGATTATATTTTAGATATTTTAACTGGCAAGGGCCTCCTGTCTGTTCCTGGAGCCAGACTAAGAACAAAAGGTGACCGAGCATTTGCTGTCAGGCCCCCGAGGCTCTGGAACGACTTGCCTGAGGAAATTAGGCTGGCGGGGTCGGCTTCTTCTTTCAAATCTCTTTTAAAAACTTACTTTTAACGGAAAGCATATCCAGATTTTATCTGAGCTGCCACTCGTTTTACTATTCCTGCACTACCGTTCTTATCACTTTGTTTGCTTGTCTCATCTTCCTTACCTCCTACTGAACATATTTGTTATACTTTATTGTGATTCTTGTTCCGCATATTCTGTATTTTATCCCCCTGTATCTTTTACCCACGTGGTTATTTGTTTTTGCATTTGTGCAGCACTTTGTACTTTGTTTGATAAGTGCTATAAATAAAGCTTATTATTATTATTGATCCGGTTGCAGTTTGGAGGGCTGCGGTGGGATTGCAGGGCGATTGTTGATGCATCTTGATGCATTGTGTTATTATAGGGTTTTTTTTTCCTTCCCTGTGCAGGGTCTCTGGATGGCTGCTCGTCGTTTAGTTTGTGCATTGGAGTTCGGGGGAGGCATTTCCTCGTTGGCTTGGAGGGACCAGTTTGCGTCCCTTGTTTGCTTCGTTGGCCTCAGATCCATGCTTCCCCATTTCTCTGTTGGCCAGTTGTTGGACCCCTCTGGATACTGTAAGTATCTAAGTATAAAGTTAGTTTTCGGGATGTGCAGTGTGGGTGGGCAGGGCTGTGCTCCGGTTTATTCTGGGCTTGTGCCTGGAGTTCTCGGCCCTTGATGGGTGGGCGGGTTGGTCGTGGCATGCAGCTGAGCTAGTTGAGTCATGTTATTATTTTTTTTAGATTAATTTTTTTTTTTCTTTCTCCCACCCCTATTGGCTATTGGGGTTCTTGCCTGCCTGTTGCTGGGGTCGGTGTGGCACAGTCGTGGCGTCCCACTCTCACTAACAACTACATTCTTTAACAGGCTTATGCACGCGCACACACACACACACACACACACACACACACACACACACACACACACACACACACACACACACACACACACACACACACATACATACAGACACATTCACCCACATGCACACAGACACACACAGTCTCACACATAGACACAAACAAATTTAGGTTGTCCCTGGTAGAATTATTCCTGATGCTTTTCTTTCAGTTACTTATTTAAATTAATTGTTATTATTCCAGCTCTCGTGGCTGTGCTGTGTTGCTTATTTATTGTGCGTGACTGTTTGTTGTTTTCATTTTTCTCTTAGTTGTCATACTATGTCAGCTGTTTATTGCTGTTGTTCGGCTGGTTGTCTTTTACTATTATTTTTATTGTTTGTTTGTTTGTTGATGTTTTTCTCCTCCCCAAGCCCCCCTCTCTGTTCTATTGCAGGTTTCGTTGCTTTCTGCAACTGGTGTTTCCCTCTGCTATTCCCTGTTGTCCCCACCTTCCATCCCCCTTGTTTTGCAGGTGTTGTCCTTTCTCTATGCTGTCTCTTGTCAATGTTTGTGCCCCCTATCCCTGTGTCTGCCCCCCTGTCCGGCCTGGTGACAAATCAATACATAATTAAATAAATAATAAAACAGTAAAAGGAGTATATTAATACTCTCTTGTTAAAGTAAAATCTGTCTGGCACAATATGTTATCCAGCTCATCATACTCTATACCAGGCTGCTGGGCAGGACAGGTTTAAAAAACAAACAAAAAAACAAAGTGAACAGGATTGGTCCTTGTGGAACTCCATGACTAACTTTGGCGTGCATGGAGGACTCATCGTTAACATGTACAAACTGAAATCGATCTGATAAATAGGACTTAAACCAGCTTAGAGCGGTTCCTTTAATTCCAATGAAATGTTCCAATCTCTGTAATAATCTGATGGTCAATGGTATCAAATGCAGCACTAAGATCTAATAAAACCAGTACAGAGACAAGTCCTTTGTCTGATCCAATAAGGAGGTTGTTAGTAATTTTCACCAGTGCTGTCTCTGTGCTATGATGAACTCTAAATTCTGACTGAAAATCCTCAAATAAACTATTGCTCTGTAGAAAGTCACACAGCTGTTTAGCAACTGCTTTCTCCAGGACCTTAGAGAGAAATGGAAGGTTAGATATAGGTCTATAGTTTGCTAAAATATCTGGATCAAGGTTGGGCTTTTTCAGAAGAGGTTTAATTACAGCTAATTTAAAGTACTGTGGTACATAGCCTGTTGATAGAGATAGATTGATCATATCTAGTATAGAAGTGCTGACTAAGGGTAAAACATCTTTAAGCAACCTAGTCGGGATGGGGTCTAAGAGGCAGGTTGATGGTTTAGATGAAGAAATTATTGCAGTTAGTTGGTAAAGATTGAGGGAAGCAAAGCAGTCTAAACATGTATCTGGTTTTACAGCTGTTTCTAAGGTTCCTGAGTTTGGAGATAAGTCGGTGCCAGTTGAGGGCAGGTCTTGGTGAATTTTGTCTCTAATAGCTCATGAAGTCGTAACTACTGAGAGCTATGGGAATACTTGGCTCACTAGAGCTGTGACTCTCTGTCAGCCTGGCTACAGTGCTGAAAGGAAACCTGGGGTTGTTCCTATTTTCCTCTATTAATGACGAGTAGTACGCTGCTCTGGCATTACGGAGGGCCTTCCTATAAGTTTTAAGACTATCTTGCCAAATTAAACGAGAATTTTCTAGTTTGGTGGAACGCCAATTCCTCTCAAGTTTCCGCGATATTTACTTTAATTTGCGAGTTTCAGTATTATACCATGGAGCTAACCGTCTTTGTTTTAGTATTTTCTTTTTAGAGGGGTTACAGAGTCCAGTGTCATTCGCAGCGATCCTGCAGCACTATCAACAAGATGATCGATTTGGGAGGGACTGAAACTAGCATAGGAGTCCTCCGTTACTTTGTGACTTCATAATGAATTTAGAGCTGATGGAATCGCATCCTTAAATTTAGCTACAGCACTATCAGACAGACATCTTGTATAGAAATTTTTGCCCAATGGCGTGTAGTTCAGCAATACAAACTCAAAAGTTATCAAACAGTG
>NC_060171.1:34858699-34865277 GCF_021292245.1 Micropterus dolomieu | reverse complement strand
ATGAAGTCGTAACTACTGAGAGCTATGGGAATACTTGGCTCAATAGAGCTGTGACTCTCTGTCAGCCTGGCTACAGTGCTGAAAAGAAACCTGGAGTTATTCCTATTTTCCTCTATTAATGACGAGTAGTACGCTGCTCTGGCATTACGGAGGGCCTTCCTATAAGTTTTAAGACTATCTTGCCAAATTAAACGAGAATTTTCTAGTTTGGTGGAACGCCAATTCCTCTCAAGTTTCCGCGATATTTACTTTAATTTGCGAGTTTCAGTATTATACCATGGAGCTAACCGTCTTTGTTTTAGTATTTTCTTTTTAGAGGGGTTACAGAGTCCAGTGTCATTCGCAGCGATCCTGCAGCACTATCAACAAGATGATCGATTTGGGAGGGACTGAAACTAGCATAGGAGTCCTCCGTTACTTTGTGACTTCATAATGAATTTAGAGCTGATGGAATCGCATCCTTAAATTTAGCTACAGCACTATCAGACAGACATCTTGTATAGAAATTTTTGCCCAATGGCGTGTAGTTCAGCAATACAAACTCAAAAGTTATCAAACAGTGGTCGGATAAAGAGGGATTCTGTGGAAACACTATTAAATAAATCGATTGAAATCGATTTCAATACCATACACCAAAACAAGGTCGAGGGTGTGGTTAAAACAGTGAGTCGGTTCATGAACATTCTGAGAGAAGCCAATGGAATCTAACAGAGAGATAAACGCAGTACTGAAGCTGTCATTCTCAACGTCCACATGAATATTAAAATCCCCTACAATAATAACTTTGTCCGTTTTAAGGACTAAAGTTGACAAAAACTCTGCAAATTCAGATAAGAATTCAGAATACGGACCAGGTGCTTGGTACACTATAACGAAGAGAATTGGTTGCAGTGATTTCCAACTTGGGTGTGAAAGACTAAGAACAAGGCTTTCAAATGAGTTATAATTTAGTTTAGATGTTGAGCTGATTAGTAGGGTAGAGTCGAAGATAGCTGCAACTCCACCTCCTTGGCCTGTGCCTCGAGGAATGTGAGTATTAATATGACCGGGAGGGGTGGATTCATTTAGGCTAACATATTCTCCATCACCCAGCCAGGTTTCAGTAAGACAAAATAAATCAATATCATAATCTGATATTAGTTCATTTACTAGTACACCTTTAGAAGAGAGAGATCTGATGATTAAGAGTCCACATTTAATTTTCCTATTAGTTTGCACTATTGCTCTTGTGGTTTTAATTTTTATGAGGTTTTTATGCACAGCTCCTCTTCTGTTTACCTTTGATTTAAATAATTTCGATGATGGGGGGGCAGACACCGTCACTATGGGGTTTTGACTAGGTAACTCCTGAAATGTATCCTAAAGTGTGTTAGACTGCGACTCTGCGTAGGGGTTTGGGTGGGTAACTGCTGAATTAGAAGGGCAGAGAAGTATGTTAGACTGCGACTCTGCCTCCTGGTCTCAACTCTGGGTTGTCATGGATTTGGTCCACTAATAAACTTGGCCAGATTTCTAGAAATGAGAGCTGCTCCTTCCCAAGTGGGATGGATGCCGTCTCTCCGGATCAGACGAGGTCTTCCCCAGAAAGTCTGCCAATGATCTACAAAGCCCACATCATCAGATTTGGCAGGGGTCCAGAGAAAACTACGGTGTCCGACATTGTTTTAGCGTATAGGCCTACACACCAACTCAACATTAATCTTAGTGACCTCCGATTGGCGTAATTGGAGTCATTACCGCTGATGTGAATAACAGTCTTACTGTATTTAGAGTGGTTATCTCTCGCCTCGACTATTGCAATGCCCTCCTAGCAGGTCTTCCAGCTGAAACCCCTACAAATGGTTCAGAACGCATCAGCGCGTCTGTTTTTTGATCAGCCCAAAAGGACTCATGTCACTCCATTACTCAGTGACCTCCACTGGCTCCCCATGGCCTCCAGAATCAGATTCAAGTCACTAATGCTGCATACAGAGGGACTAATGGGTCTGCACCCATCTACCTAAACTCCATGGTACAAACTTACGTTCCTTCTCGGCCGCTACGCTCCTCCAACGAACGCAGCCTGGCTCTGCCATCCCTTCACACAAAGCAATCCCGGTCCCTGTTCTCATCTGTGACACCACAATAGTGGAACAAGCTACCACACGCCATCAGAGCGTCCCTCTCTGACTTCAAGAAGCTCTTGAAAACTCATCTCTTCTGAGAACACTTCCTCTTATAACAACTCTAACTCCTAACATTTAACATGCACGTACTGTGCTCTTCTTCTTCTATCCCCTACAGTTATCTTGTATTGATTGCACTTTTTTGTTTTGATTGCACTTTTTGTTAACTCTTACTTCCTTCCCTAGGTATTTACCCCATTGATGTGATATGTGCTATGAGCTCTTACTAGCACTTCACTTTTACTAAAAAATACACAGCACTGGAAACGTTATAGCTGGTCAAAAAGTACACGAGGGAGCCGCATGCTCTCTTGAAGGGACCGCAGAACACACCTCTATCACAGGGAAAAACTAGGCTACTGCAGCATTAGTTTTGATGATCATGTAGCAACACAAAACCTATGAGCAGCGGCTTTTATGCATATTTACTTCATTGTTCAAGTCGATCGCTGTCAGATAATGACCCAGTCAGATGCAGAATCAACCCAGGACACATCGCTCAGTCCCCACCGTCAGACTCTCCTTCACTCACTGTGCTGAGCAAGTGTAATGCCTGTAGTGGAAAAGGTGTTGCCAATAGCAACATTGAATGTTTAACTAAACGCGCGACATGTACAGCACTAAAATGACTGTATTCTCTATAGGGGTAAATTTTACCCACTGGTGCTTATGGGTATAAATGCCAATTTTTTAAATCTGGCTTTATCTTGACATTTTTTAACAATAGGGGGTGCTACATAACACATTTTTAGGAAAAGTCAGAGACTGGGGGACTTGAATATTATATTCAAACAAAGATACATACAATCAAAAAACAGCCGCGGGTAAATTTGACCCGTTGGCGGTTCTAGTGTAAAGTCGCTA
The DNA here is from genome assembly GCF_021292245.1 of Micropterus dolomieu. Lineage (NCBI taxonomy): Eukaryota > Metazoa > Chordata > Actinopteri > Centrarchiformes > Centrarchidae > Micropterus > Micropterus dolomieu. The sequence goes on along the minus strand of NC_060171.1, from coordinate 34,862,248 downwards.
ACAGCTAAGCTAGCGTTACCTGCCAAAACTTCCGAAAACAACTATGAGATTAAAGGACAGTTGCTAAAAGATGGAAAGAACTGTGACTGCTTAGGCAAAACTACTGTAAGAATAAGTGTTTAGCGGACAGTTGGCCGCTGTAATGACAAATCTGACAAATTTAACTTACCGGCAGTACACAGCATTTTTCTTAGTTTAGGACATTTTATTGCCAGTGTGAATTCTCTTTTTAGGGTCAGATAACATTGTGATTTACTTTGTGTTTTGGTGGTTTCTTTCCAGTATTGAATATATATTTCTTTTTTCTTGTTGTTTTCTTGGTTTGGTCTGCTCGAGTTGGTGTTGCTGTCCTGAGGCTGTTGGGGACTTGTTACTTCAGAAAGCCTCAGCTGGCTGAGGGGACTCTTCTCTGGTTTCAGCTCCTGGTATGTTAGGGCTGTGTGTTGGTATGTCTGGGGGTTAACTGAGTTTAAGTGATTGTAAAATTTAATTGATCTTTTCTGTATTTTTAGTAAGAGGGAGTATTGGCCAAGCTCTGCTCGGCACAGATCATTTGGTGTTTTTTCTGCACCTGTAGGATGCTCTTACAGAGGTCAGTATGGAAAGATTCTATGATTGTTTTGTCCCATTTGTCATATTCATTATTTAGTTTTGATTTCTCTGCCATATAGAATTATTGGTTCTATTAGTTTTTTTTTATTGCATAGAAAGCTCTCCTTGCTTTGTCCCTCAGATCTTTCACAGCCATGTTGAGCTTTCCTGTGTATGTAATGTTGAAGCCAAGGGAAGGGTAGTTTTTTGTATGTTGTATTTTAGTGGTGTCTAAATAGAAATTGTGTGTAACCTGATTTCTATATTATTATTAATTTTAAATTCTTGATCAATTAAAGTCTGGAGGGTAAATAGATGGTCTGGCATTTATACAAAATATGGTGGTCATCAAGAAAGTTGACAAGTCGTTTATTAATGATGTTGCAGAATATTTTCCCAGGTTACTGGATACACATATTCCTCTGTAGTTATTTGGATAATATTTATTTACGGATTTTTGTGAATTGGGAGTTGCTAGAATAGTATTGAACAGTTTTAGTATAGCCAGTCTGATTTTATGATCTGAGTATTTAATCATTTTGTTGAGGATTCCATTTTGTTTAGGTTGTTCCATTTCTCCCAGAACTGGTTGGACTCTAAGGATTCCTCAATTTCACAGAGCTGGTTCTGGCTGTGTTGTTCTTTCTTAGTTTTTAGGGTGTATTGTATTGTTTTAGAGTGGCCTCATATTGACAGCGTATGTTGTGGTTATCTAGGGCCCTATGCTTTTCATTTGTTTTTGCATTCAAACCATTGTTATTGTTAATTTTTTGAGATTTTGGTTTGGAGACTTTCAAATTAGACAATAAAGCCAAATGATGAAACATTGAATTGATTTTGTCTACAGCAAAATTTACTCCAAAATTATTATGGGGAAATGTTTCAGTTGGAAATAAATTAGTTAAATCATGTATGTTTTGATTTTCTGGGATCAAGCATCAACAGAGCATCAAATACAGATCTACAACTGACAGTACATACTAGTAAGAGCAGCAATAAGTACTAGTAAGAGCTCATAGTACATATCACATCAATGGGGTAAATACCTAGGGAAGGAAGTAAGAGTTAACAAAAAGTGCAATCAAAACAAAAAGTGCAATCAATACAAGATAATTGTAGGGGATAGAAGAAGAAGAAGTTGTTGGGCTTCTGTATATAACATCATAGAGTACGGTCTAGACCTGCTCTTTTATGAAAAGCGCTGTGAGATAACTGTTGTTGTGATTTGGCGCTATATAAATAAAACTGAATTGAACTGAATTATGAGTATGTTATGAGTATTAAACAGTTGACAGGCACTAGGGGCTCTAGAGTTAGACTGAGCCCCTTTATGGTAAAATTGTGATTTTGCTGTGGTCTGAGAGGGGTGTGAGGGGGCTGACTGTGAAAGCTCTGAGACATTGGATCTAGATCTGTAATGAAATAATCTACCGCACTATTGCCAAGACCTGAGCTTTAAGTGTAGCGACCCAGAGAGTCCCCTCGTAGCCTGCCGTTGACGCTGTACAGACCCAGCGTACGGCAGAGCTGTAAAAGCTGCATACTGCTTGTATTAGTAAGCTTGTCAAAGCTCTTTCTAGCAGGACATTCAGGAAGGGGGAAGCAGGTGCTTCCAGGTAAGTGTTTGTCTCCCTGGGTGTTCATAGTGTCAGCTCTTTCCCCTGTTCGAGCGTTCAAGTCCCCACAGAGTAATACATTTCCCATGGTTTTATAATGGTTAATTTCCTCCTCAAGAATAGAGAAAGTATCTGGGTTGTAGTAGGGGGTTCTGATGGAGGTATATAGATGGCACACATGTAGACATGTTGATCAGCACAAATCATCTGTTTGTTAATTTTCAACCATGAAATTCTTCTGATGATAACTGTGATGGACTGGCTCAGTTATGATTTACACCATATAATCATGCCTCCTGAATCTCTGCCTTGGGTTATTGTGGGATTTTTTGTTGATGGTATAATAATCTCGTGAGGACGACCAGTGGAAACATCTCTGCACCATGTCTCCTGTAAAACTATGATGATTGCTGATGATCTCAGACCTTGAATGTTCCAACATGTTATTGTAAACACCTTAAAATAATAATAATAATAATAATAATAATAATAATAATAATAATAATAATAATAATAATAATAAACTAGATATTAAAAATAATACAATAATAATAACAAAAGAAAAGAGAAAAGTGTAAAAAGAGGAAAAGAGTATAGAAAGTAAATGAATAAAATATTAAACTTTGAGTGACATTTTAGAGTGTATCATGTGTGAAATACTGTTAAGAATTGTCCTTATATTACTATTCATTTAAAATGATATACAACATGCTATCTAACATGATATCTTACTACCCCACCAGAGCACTGCGCTCCCAGAATGCAGGGTTACTTGTGGTTCCTAGAGTCTCCAAAAGTAGACTAGGAGCCAGAGCGTTCAGCTATCAAGCTCCTCTCCTGTGGAACCAGGTTCCAGTTTGGGTTCAGGAGGCAGACACCATCTCCACATTTAAGAGTAGGCTTAAGACTTTCCTCTTTGATAAAGCTTATAGTTAGGGCTGGCTCAGGTGAGTCCTGAACCATCCCTTAGTTATGCTGCTATAGGCCTAGACTGCCGGGGGATTTCCCATGATGCACTGAGCTCCTCTCTCCTCTACTTTCTCTCCCTCTGTATGCAACCTCATCCCATTATTGCATGTTACTAACACAACTTCTCCCCTTTCTGGTAGTCTTGTGCTTTCTCGTCTCTCTCCTCTCTCCTATCACTTCCTGCAGGTTTTCTGGCTCTGGAGCTGTGGAGTCTGGATCTGTGGTTGCGGGTTGCCTGCTGCCCCCGTGTTCCTGCTCGACACCCTCTGCTGCAACGACTATTGTTGCTAGTCTTATTGTTATTATTGTTATTATAATCATTAACATTACGATGGTTACCATTAACACTATTATAAATATCTGTACCATTTTT
>NC_060171.1:34812711-34858599 GCF_021292245.1 Micropterus dolomieu | reverse complement strand
TCTCTCTCTCTCTCTCTCTCTCTCTCTCACCCCAACCGGTCGAGGCAGATGGCCGCCCACCCTGAGCCATGGTTCTGCTCGAGGTTTCTGCCTCTTAAAAGGAAGTTTTTCCTTGCCTCTGTCGCCTAGTGCTGCTCTTGGTGGGAACTGTTGGGTTTCTGTAAATAACATCATAGAGTACGGTCTAGACCTGCTCTTTTATGAAAAGCGCTGTGAGATAACTGTTGTGATTTGGCGCTATATAAATAAAATTGAATTGAATTGAATTGAATATCTATCCTAAACTTTCCTTTAACACAGGCGCAACCAATGGAATTCTAGCAACAACCACATTTTACACATTTACCAACTGTTTCCTGTAAATGTAACTGAATTATGCAATTTTGTTTATTTATTTTTTAATGTATTTAAATAACAGTAATACTTATTTCTGCTGCACATCACTATTCATGGTTACAATTCTATACGGGTCAGACCTGGTGTGGAGGAAGCTGGGTACTGCGGCTTGTTTATCTGATTTGGTACCTGATATTGCAGCATGTTAGACTGGTCAGGTGACATATGTACCTCTATGAGTGAAGTCATTCTTAGTCTGCAGCCCAGTGTCCAGACCTTCCACATCTGTGACACAATGTTTGTTCTTTCTAAGAACTATAATTGACAGCATACACAAACTATTGTATTTTTTTTAAATAGAAAATTCTCTTAATTTCTTTATTTGTTAAACATCCACCATGTTGTTAGTAAAATGTTTATACAAATAATTGTTGAAAGCTTATAGCTTATCATCACATAGAATGTTTGGAGTGGAGAGACATCTATTAAGTGGAGAAGGGGATGAATATTAATTTATCTTTTTTATCAAGCAATGCTCTTTAAATACATCCTAGTGTCCTTGTGGTTTTGCTCAGAGTTATACCAGCCATTAAGGCATCTCCACTGTGAGGACAGGACTTCAGAGATTCTCCATGCAGTCACTGCACCGTGAGATTAAAGGTCAAGGAAGAACTCCTCAAACAATGTCTCTCTTTTTTTTTTTTTTACACATGTTAAATAAGTCCTTACCAGCACAGAGGGAAGGCAGAAAATACTAATTATGTTTTAAATGTACACTTTTACTTTTGTCACATATACAGCTGAGGGATTAAAGTGGCAGTTATGCTTATACTGTAAATGGTGTAATTGTTTAATATACTGTAGCTGTATACTATGCAAAGGTTTTAAAGGCAGGTGTGGAAAATATGCTGTAAATATGCTTCCTAAGGGAAACCTGTAGCAGAAATGCAGAAACAAGCTGGCCTAAAAAAGATTCTGCAGGTGTGCCATCGGTACTAGGAGATGTATTGTTCTTAAGAGAGCCAATAGAGTCAAGAACCTCCTGATGGAGTGTCAGTGATTTATCAATCATGTCACAGATGTCAAATTCTTTTCTAAATTTGGAAATAAAGATGTGGCCTCTTCGTTATACTCTGAACTATATAATGAATTAGCTGGCCATTATCAGTGATAACACCATTAATTCAATAAATACATCTTGCTGCCTCGTGTCGGGTGACGTCACACCACGTCCGGCTGCCCTTTCTCTCCGTGCGCGAGCTCGACAGTCCAAGTATAAAGTAGCGCGAGCGCCTTAACTGGGGGAAAAAAGTATAGTCTATAGAGAGGGACACACAGAAGCGCAGCCGCACGCGCGCAGACACTAGCTGTACGGCGGAAAACGGGCCCAGGTGTGTACATGTACACACGGACAAGTGGTCATCTTTGCAACTTAATTAAGGAGTAAATATCCGAAAATGGAGTGGGAGTTATGGATTTAAAGCGAAGAGGACTTGAAATGGGCGGTCTGCTGGCGGTGTTGCTGCTTTGGAGCTGCCTGCTGTCGGCGGTTGACGGTACGTTGACTTTTTGTTCACAACATGGATCCTTAAGGAACAAGGATTGCGGAGCCACCAGGGCGAAGAATGATAAGAACATAGTAGTTAACATGCTGTGCTCCAGTTGTTTATATGTGATTGTAATGTTCCCCACACGAACTAGAGCGATAGCTGTGATTGCTTGTCTGAAAGTTGAGGTTTTTATGTCCCAAGGGTAACACAGTAGTTGCAGTGAAAGTCTCGAAACTTTGCTCTGGTTTGTGCGACACGCTGGAGGGTAACGCCAGTGTAACTAAACTGCTCCTCATACCCTGTACAGCGGCTGTAGTTTATGAGGTTATGTGTCTGAGCAGAAATGAAGTTTGAAGCCAGCCTGGGCTATTTTCTCGGGCCTCGGCTGCTCCAGCCATTCCTGCTCGGTGTCGGGTGTCAGACATACTCTGTGCATTGATAGTGAAAAAAAGAAGCCGGAATGTCTATTTGGGAAACAAAATGCTGCTGGACACTAAAATATATTCTCCCTTTGGATCAATGTCTTTATGAGCCTTACTTTCTCCACTGCCTGATTTGTGGTCTTACTATTTAATGTGGAGCTGCCCAGGCAGAGGCGGGGCTTAGCGTTCTCTCATATGGATGCAAGGCATTACATCAGGTCTTAAAGCTAGCTCGTATTTGTCTGCTTGCATCTTAAAACTAAAGCTTCATGTTTTATGTTGATAGTCCCTGTACAGTTGATCCCACTGTAGACTACCTCTACAGCTACCTGTGAACTCACTAAGTGGGTGATGCAGGAATTAATCTCAGAGACATCTGATGGTGAGAATCTTAACAAGGCATTATCTTTGTCAGTAACAGGCGGTCATAATGGTACACACCACTAGTTTTCTACATTAGTGCACTCCACTAGTTTCAAGGATGGGTTACAGTGAGTTTACACTCCACAGACTGAAGGATGGTTTTTGTGAGTGAAGGTTATGCTCTAACGTCCAATTCTAGCTTGAAATGTCCAGCCACGGCTTCTCTGTCCACTTAGACATACAGGCTTTGTATCTATAAGATTTAGCTGTGTCTGGTTATTGATTATGTCTTCACTAAACCAGTTAAAATCCCAATGGTCAGAACTCAGATCAGACTAAAGTGTCATTGTGTACTACTTAAATTCTTAAGAGATAACACAGTTGATGTCGGAACACTGAAACACTGTAGAAATAATGTTAAATTAAATGTCCAACATGCTAGAAAGGTGAAGCCTGAAAGGCACAAAGTAAAAGCAAGAAAACATAAAATGTAGGCTTCAATTCAGTTTAATTCAATTTAATTTAAATAGCACCAAATCACAAACACTTATCTTGCTTGACCTCAGTGTGGACTTTTCTCTTTTGGTGTTAATTGTGAGTATAAAAGAACAAAGGGAATGTGTCCACTGGGTCTGTGCCTAAGGAGCGAACACCTTTCCATACCCACAATTTCAGATGTAATCAGTACACACATCATTTTGTATCAGGTGTTTGTGATTTAAAAAGTTTGTATTAAACAAGTTGGTTTCTGTTTGGAACTGATTTATTGTTTCACAGATATTATCGGCCGATATAAGTTACTTGCAGATTAATCTGCAATGGCGTTTATAACAGCTGATATATGACTATTAAAAAAAGAAACACAGAGTGCGATCCTTCCCTCATGTCATGAGTGTTGTATAGTTTGTCCACCAGAGGGCGCTCTGCAACTTCCCTGTTAACAACCCTGCAGCACCACAGAACAAAACATCAGCTGACCGGAGTCTACTGAGCTATGGTGAGTAGCTCCTGGTAGCTCTCACAATTACATGACATAATAATAAAAATAGCCCTCATCGGAGTCCATACTTCCTAACCCTCCCATTTTTCACTGCCCTCTCACAGTCACAGCACTGTGTTTAATTTTACGGTAGGTGAGTGGTGGATGTTACGCTGCTAACAGACGTGATTGTAAATTTATTTATGAAACATTTCTAGCGAATGGTCCACTCATTTATCTCTAATTCATTACTTCTAAATATTAACAACACTTACAGCAGCTAACGCTGCCCGTTACCAAAATAGCCACAAAGCTAATGCCATGTTTATCAGTAGAGGAATGCTAACATTTATGAGCAGTTAAACTATATTGTTTAACATATTCAAAATGTATCTGCAAGCCGCTTGTCTTTTGTTACAGTTGGTACGTCGGAAATGAGAGAGGACTTGAGCTGAACAAGTATCTAACGCAACTTCCAACCAAACAATTTTCTGTAGCTCCTCTTTTGAATGTGAAACGTTAGTGTGAAATCACCAACTCGCAGTGAAAACATACTCTCTGTTGCTTGTTCTGCATGCACCGCTAGACTCGGCTGATTGTTTTGTGGTGGGCAGTTTTGAGCAGAGGAGCTGCAGAGCGCCCTCTGATGGGCAAACTATGCAACACTCCTGACATGAGTGAAGGATCCGACTCTCCGTTTAATTTTTAATAGTCATAAATCAGCTGTTATAAACGCTGATCCTGATTTATTTGCAATTAGCTGATATCAGCATATGACAGCAACCAAATCATAACCAATAAATTGAAACTGGAAAAATATATGGAACAACAAACAAAATTACTTAAAGTAGCCTCACTTTAAACGTTAAACCATGTCACTAATCATTCTTTATAACTTTATAAAAGTCAAAGGTCAGCACCAGAAATGATTTGCAAAAGCATCATAACCAAAGTAGGCAACTACGGGTATTTACTATAGCAGATGTGGACTCTTCACAGCCTTTTCCCCCTCTTCAGAACAATGGGACACTGAGGAACTTTATGCACACATTACTCATGTTGCCAAGACAACACGCAGCCAAGCATTATAGCTCAGTTTGCTCATAAGGATCATGACTTTAAGTTGACTGATAATGAAATAAGCCAATCAGTTAATGCATTAAGTCTGAAGGCCAGTTTGTGCAGAAAACTGGCCTTCCAGTGGGACCAGTAGGGTTAGGCCTGTACTGAATCAGTTGTAGTTATTGGCTCTCGGTGGTCCTGAGAGAAGAAGAATGACGTCCTAGGTTTGTCACTGAGGTGACCACATGTACACACACTTCACATCCACGGGCCAAAAACTCCAGTGTAGTGTCAGTACACCACCAGGCAAACATCACAGCTGTGTGTGAGTTGACAGACTGGCGGATCCCTCTGTAAATGGTAGTGTTTTTTCACAAATAATACTCAGACTACATATGCGGCTTCTAACCTTTAAAATTCTGTTTTTAAACACTAGCGTTTTGAGGTTGTTTTAGTACAAACCTCTGTCCACAGTGAAATACCTGAGAAAAAGAAAAACGGCAAAATCTTATCTCACATCCTCTTTTCAGTTGGCAAACAAAAAAAACATTCAGCATCTTCCTCCTTTTTGTCATCAACTATACCAGTGGTTCTCAACCTTTTTTGGGCCAGCGCCCCCCCCCCCCCATCCATTATCCAGGTCCGTTAAGGTGTGTTCACATACAATGCAAATTCAAACGCATCTTCCGTAATGCCCACAGCGAATTATATATTATTTAATATCGTCCCTGCTGAGTCAACACACGGGTTTCAGTCTTCCTTCCTCTTTTCTGTCTTATGTTTGGGGAAGCAACCTCTTTAAATGCGATTGAACGAAACAAACCGACAACATCTTTGATCAGGCAGAAATCTGATCATAAATCCACACAGTTAAACTTCAGCACCTGTGATAAAGTGCAGCTCACAGTCCCAAACAGAGCAAGTTTGCACCTAAGGTTTTGTTGTTACATTTTATATTAAGTCATGTTACTGTCTTCTCCAGTCCCAGTGGAGTAAACTGGCAGGTTTTAATGTTGGAGACCACAGTTTTTTGCAAGTAGTCAAGTAATCAATATCTGACAGATAACAATTCACAATACATGTACTGCAGCTATGCATGCGAACTGTCCCCTATTAAATAGTATTATAGTATTATACATTTATTGTGAATTGTCCCCATAAGTAATTGCACATACATTTCACACATTCACATTTGAAACATCACATTAATTGATATTAATTTAATTTGTAATATTTCATATTGAAATGTTAATCATCCACCACACAATTACACTCTTTCTAATGACAATGTGACAGTATTTAAATTGTAAAACACAGAATTGCAAAACATTTAAACAAAAAACATGGAATTTGAGAAAAGATGAAACTGGATGAATGAAAATGAATCTGGCAAAAATTTTAACAGATTTTATAGGGCCCTATCCACAGTCTGTCTGGTCATTCAATATGTGAACGTAGTATAACTATAACAAACTCCATCAGGAGTAACTTTGGCAGTAAAAATGGAGAATGTGTGACAAAAGAAAGAAAAAAAAAATTTGTGTACGTCTATGATGTCACCACATATTCGTAACACACGAATTACGCATTACGAATTACCGCGACACTAGTAGTTTTGGGGTTCTACCACCCACCCTGAAATGATGTTGAAAGTGAAGACTTCTCATATACTAAATGCCATTCCCAATAACCTAGAGGCTGACATTTTTGAAGGGATTCACAGACTGGGACAGAGCAAGAAAAAAATTTAATTGAAATCATAGATCAGTTTCTATATATTTACATTTACTCATTTAGCCAATGCTTTTATCCAAAGCGACCTACAATTGCTAAATATGTCAGAGGTTGCACACCTCTGGAGCAACTAGGGGTTAAGTGTCTTGCTCAGAGACACATTGGTGGATGTGTCACAGCGGGGATGGAACCCATATAAATGTAATATTTAACATAAATTAACGCTAGTTTCAGATTATTTTTTTTTAATCCGCGTGTCCGTGGCGTGACGTCCAAAATCGATGATTCGCCATGAAACAGGAAGTTGTTGTAACTTCACTCTACATGCTCACATCTGCACCAAACTTTACATGTTTGATAAGAGTCCCGCTTTGAACACATCTACAAGCCAAAATTCAAGTGACTACGTTTATGCTGTGATGAACCACTGCTTGCAGGTTGGCTATAAACTATTTCAGAAAACTCTTAATGGGGAACAGGATGGAATGGGAGGACAGGAGTATTTTTATGGGAGTGGGATGGATGAAAATCCAATTAACAAAATTATTTTAAAGAGCTGCACCAGGTACTTAAAGTTGAAACTTGAAGGGATTGTGTCTATCACTGATCATTCTGAAGCTAAAAGTTGTTTGATCTGCCTCATTTTAAACGCATCATTGAATTCAGTGCTAATATTATCTCCACATTTCCCACTGTAACAAGACCTGGATCAGTTCTCAGGGATACTTCATACATTGAATACAAAGATGTGTCTCAAAGAAGAGAACTGTTGGAGGCTATTTTGAACTTTGACACCTCACTTTTAACTTTCTCATGCAGACAAGTCTGTCTCCTCAGCTGTGTGAGTGGGTGGGGTTTGGGTGTTTTTCTTCAGTGTTATTCATTTAATCCTACTGAACAAGAGTGAGATTTTACATTCTAAACCAAAGAGCTTCATTTTCATTTTAGTTTTGATCGACTGGATTGGATTAGTCCACGTATCTTATATAGGAATAATAATTGGGGTGTTGTTCCTAGGTGGTTAGTCTGTTATTTGTTAATGCTGAACTAACTTGTCATAATCATCACCATTCATGCAGAACATTCCAAAAGTTTACAGTAGCACATCAAACATCTGGGCTGTGATTGGTCGGTTCATGAAAAGTGACAAAAGTGTCGAGCTCCCTGACTTTCTGAAAAGAATACATTTACATTTAGCCGATGCATTTATCCAAAGCAACTTACAATTGCTATAGATATGTCAGAGGTCGCACGCCTCTGCAGCAACTGGGGTGTAAGTATCTTGCTCAGGGACACATTGGTGGATGTGTCACAGAGGGAATTGAACCCAGGTGTCTCACACCAAAGGCATGTGTCTTATTCACTGCGCCATCACCACCCAGACTAACTTTTTAACAAAAGGCACCCGGTGTAGCTAAATAGCCAGCCAAACCCAAACGAGTTTGCTCAGTTGTCATGGAGATGGAGCCATCTCAAACTTCTGTTTCCAAGGTCAAGGACACTGGATCCCAGGTGAAGTGATTGACACTGTTGTTGTGTTTTTAGTTGTGGGATGCACTGTGATGAGTGATGGGAAACTTCACCTTGCAGGACACGCATTAGAGAGCATAAAAGAATACAGCTGTTGGTTTACCTTTCTGTTATTATTAGGACTGCACCTAATGAATATTTTTTAATCCTTTAATCAAATGGCTTATTTATTGATTAGGTCGATTCTAAAGATAATTTTATTATTACTCGATTAATATAACAAATAACTTATCCAAATTAAATATCAAAAACTTGTCTCAATATTTTAATTATGGTAAAGTAAACAGAAAAAATTAAATGGTTAGATGATACATGGTGTAACATTATGTTACCCTAACAGCCGGGGTGCATAAATATTTTTAACGTGGGGTCTTGACAATGCACTCTGGGATTATTTCTAGCTTTATTTATTTTAGCTTGTTCTCTTGGGGATTCCCTGCTTTGCTTTGAACAGGCGCAGCACTGTTCACTTTACATTACAGCGTTACCTAAATTGACGTTTTCCCTTAGTGGATTATTTCGATGAGTTGTCCTAGCCATGGTTATTAGGGCCCGAGCACAAAACATGTGAGGTCCCTATTGAAACTGAAGGGATTATTTTTTTCTTTTTTCTGCAAAGTAACCTAAATTTTGGGGGCCTAAACATACTTGAACATTCACCAAACTTTGCACAAAATTCAGGAGTGGCGAAAAATTTCGCATTTTATGTATTTCGCGCAGGGCGTGGCAAAATGGCTCGCTAGCGCCCCCTACAGAGCAGCCCCCGGACAAAGTTTCACCTATGTGTCTGAAATTTCTGTGGTATGTGTATCATGTCAAGACGCACAAAAAAGCCTCTTGGAGCCATACCCTAAACTTTTTTTTTGATTTATACACTTTGTACTTTAACAAACTCCTCGTAGAGATTTAGTCCGACCGACTTCAGATTTGTGCTGTGCAGTCTAAACCCATTGACGATTAAAAGTTGTGCAAACGGTCAGTTTTTGTGGAACGTCCAAAATCGGTGATGCGCCATATAACAGGAAGTTGTTGTAACTTCACTCTACATGCTCACATCTGCACCAAACTTTACATGTTTGATAAGAGTCCCGCTTTGAACACATCTACAAGCCAAAATTCAAGTGACTACGTTTATGCTGTGATGAACCACTGCTTGCAGGTTGGCTATAAACTATTTCAGAAAACTCTTAACACATTGATGATGTCATGTTGTAAAGCCTGTAAGTTTTTTGCCGTGAAACAGGAAGCCGTCGTAACTCAACTATACATGCTCAAATCTGTCCATAACTTTGCGTGCTTCATAATCTTCCCGCCCTGTAACGCCAAGTGCTCTGCAGCGCCACAAAGGGGACTCCGGAAGTGACGGAAAACACCTTTGTGCAGTGTACGAGGCGTGTAGCAAATTCACAGCTGCACAGGCAGAGCTCCAGAATCTGCAACACGGCTGCCTCACACTGCGACGCGCTACACGTGCGAGGGCCCGCCCAACGCTGCTTGCAGCTTTAATTATAAACAAATCCCCTGAAGAGACCAAAACCGACGTAGCTTCATCTGAAACAACTCCATGAATGTATTCACACACTCTGGAGAGTAGCTCAGTGTCAGGCAGAAGTAACTGCTCATGGTCAGTGATGGTGTTTCATTATCAGTGCTACTAGTTAAGGCTGAGAGAGTTAAAATAGACAATGTATATATAAGGCTCAACAAAGGATTGAAGCATGTTGGGGGTTATCAGGGGTCCCATTTTGAAATCTTTGTTTACGTGGTCATGCGTTACTTCTTTCTCTGGTTTTAGTAAGGATTACTTTGAGATCTGTAAATGCTACATCCATCCATCCATCCATCGTCAACCGCTTATCCTGCTACACTACAAGCCAATCCCAGCTTACATCAGGCGAAAGGCGGGGTACACCCTGGACAGGTTGCCAGTCCATCGCAGGGCCACACATAGACAAACAACCACTCACATCCACACCTAAGGTCAATTATAGCCTGCATGTCTTTGGAGGGTGGGAGGAAGCCGGAGCCCCCGGAGAGAACCCACGCAGAGAACATGCAAACTCCACACAGAAAGGTCTACAACCTTCTTGCTGAGAGGTGACAGTGCTAACCACTGCACTACCACGCCGCTACAATTTGGACAAAATAATGCCTTATGCTGTTTTCGTCAGTTGACTGTTGACAATTGAACCTGACAGTCCTCTGCTGCCAAAGCAGTTTTATTAACTTTATAAGATAATTTCATTTGATCTGAGAATAAAGTCAAGACTTTATAAATTTTTTTACATTTTTCACATTATACCGCCCTGTGAAAGCAGGTTTTAATCCACAAACATTATTATTATTATTATTATTTTTAAATAAACCTGCTTTGCACCTGCCTCGGTGTTCTCTCCTGAGACACACTCACACACACCTACACCTCTGGTCTCTCACTGCAAACACACCAGCTTGCCATGCCTCTCTCTGTCTCCCCCTGTCTACTCCACATCAGCAGTATGTTTTATAAAGTTGCCTAAAAGACACAGAACTCATCTTTTTTCCATATTTTCATGGCAGCATGTGAGACTCATGCCGGCTTGTTAATAAGCCTTTGAAACCAGTGAAACCAACATCTGCACTCCGTGTGTTCACTGCTGCTTTACCTGGTCTGTGCTTGTAAAATATCCATTGGGACTTGGCTACCAAGTTTTTCACTGAGTGAAGTCTGTGCGAGTGAACGCATGCACATAAGACGGCCGCTACCCCCTGCACCCCACCCGATGTCACCGTCCATCTCGATGTTTCATTGTAGACATCGTCCGATGGAACATATAGACATGTTTTTGTCAGTAGTAAAAAGGGGTTGGGGTTTGATTCTTAGCTCTACTGACTTGTAGACTTGTGGGGGGTAGTCTATTTGGGTGGGCCACCCAAAAAACTCTTTGGAACCCTGGGTATTTTCTTTTTCCACTGCTGAGACAAACCAAAAGGTGATTTCCACACTCCTCGCTATTAGCCTGCACAATATGGGCCTTTACATTCAAGCCTCATACACGGAGGCTGTTCTTTTGTTTGGATGGAGGCACACTCGACACTCAACAAAACAGGGCAAGACTTAGCACAGGCTGACTGAGAACAGCTCCTAATACTTTGCATCAGACCAGTTTAACATTTTCATTATGGAAGGATCAAACTACCAGAATGCCACAATCTAAAAAATAATTACTTTTAATTTTATTTTTCTGAATCTGCACTGAATTTCATAACTTCTGTTCAAGTTATTCAAGTTCATCCACTAATAAAACATTGCAGATATAAAATACAGTCTAAAGTTGAGTTGTGATTGAGCCTTTCTGTTTGGCCAGTACCAAAAAATCGAGTGAAATTTGATGGGATGCTTGAATAATATTAGTCGGTATGCTCCGGGCTGCAAGGAAAGTTAAATAGTTATTGGCTAGAAGGGAAATCTGAGGGCCTGAGGGTCAGGAGAAGAGATTTGGTTAGAGTGCTGAGGAGGAATGTAAGGAAGAGATTGATATCTTTTTCCTGTTTGTGTTGCGCTGGTGTGAAACTCGAGGAGGTTCTCTGCTGTTTGGATTTCATGCAGACCTGATGGAGGGAGGATAGAGAGAGGAAAAAGACAGGAATGACAGAAGTTGCTGAGAGAAGAGAGGGAACAGATAAGAGGAGAGGAGGATACAACACAAAGGGAGGAGGAAAGGAGGTGATGAGGAAATAGGAGAGAAGGAGCAGAGGTGGAGAGAGAGGAAGTCTGTGGCCGTCTACCTTGATTTCCCGGGGGCCCCCTCGCACACACACAAGCACACACGCGCACACACACACACACACACACACACACACACACACACACACACACACAGACAGAGGCTGAATAAATATGCTCCCTGCACTCGTCACACACATTTTTCTTGTCCCAGCTGGGGAGGTGTGAAGAAAATCTCTTCCTTCCTTGCAACCCTTCACATACACAGTTGTGTTTATATCATCTTCAGAGGACAAAAACTTACATTCACTTGCCTAACCCTTACCCTAACCTTAAACCAAGTCTTCACCCTAATGCTTCACAATTTACCTTATGGGGACTTCCGGTTTGTCCCAAAAAGGAGGGACAGTCCCCACAATTCGACTGTCTATACAGATTTATGTCCACGCAACATACAAAATAAGTGCACACACACTGTTCAGAAGAGTAATGGCTATAGTCTCTGCAGTTTTTTGGAACTAAGGGGAAAAGGGATGTAACTGTGGATGATTTGGGAGGTTAGTTAAAGTGACCAGATATGTACTTTAAACAGTTGAGGTAGGCTTCAGCAGACTACGTTGGATGCAGCATGTGGGAGAAGTAGATAAACAAAAGCAAGACAAGCAAACAAATGCCAATTCCATCCTGCTGATGTCCTGATAACTATTTAGTAAACAGTTATAGATTCTGGAAACTCACAAACAGCGAGGATCAATCTCTCTTCCAATGATTTGTGCTGCGGAAAAAGTTCAAGACAATTCAGCTTCACATGTGCGTGAGGCGAGCACTTCACCTCACTCTAACAGGAACACTTGCTACTGAACTGTTTATGCTGCTCCCTGATAAAAGAAAAATGTTTCTGCTAATACCTGTTCAGAAAAAAAACAAGGCATATCAATGGCTAACCTGGCTAGTTGTAAACAAACAGCTGACCGAGCAAGGTTTTCCAACTTGTTAGCTGGAACGCCGTCAACTCGGGTGTGACCTCGTCATTCCCAGCTCCGACCTCCGACTTCCGAGGTAAATGGAACGCAGCATAATACCGAGCCAGACTGAGCCGGTGTTCCATATATGGTCATGTGCTCCCACACTAACGGCACGGCAACGCTCAGTCTGCCTGTTCCGCCCAGCAACAACAACAGCCTGGTAACATGCTTCAGGTCTTGGCCAATCAGACAGTGAGCTTTGAGAGGGGGGCCTTAAAGAGACAGGAGCATCTACAGCTTGTTCAGACAGAGGCTGAAATGAAGGCTTACATGAAGAATCAGTATAAGAAAAACTTTGAATCATGCAAAGCTGCTATACAGGAGTCACAGAGCTACAATATAGGACTGGAAAAGCAGTCTCCTTTAACAAGCTAGATAAAAGGTAATGCCCTGGCAGTGGCAAATAGCTATGGTTTTATATTTGATGTGATTACATTAATGTTTAAGTTGAGATTTACAAGACATATTATTTTGCTACTGTGTAAAAGGAATACTGCTGGTAAAAAAAAGTGTTTGCATACCACATGTTATTGCACTTTTGTGTACATAGCAGTACATATATATACTTATTTATTTATTTACTTATTTTTTTGCTCAATGTCCCACCCACAGCACTATCTGATTGGTTACACGTTGCAAATAATAGCCTATCAACATATTGCACTAGTGAGCAATGTAGCTGTGTGTTGAAGAGACGGCAGCCGATATTACTGAAGGTGCAGTAAACATCAAAATCTGATAATCTGTTTTTATGATGACAAGCACTCACTGCGCTTACATAGCATGCATCTGTCTTCTCTGTCTTTTCACTGCAACTCTGCATCTCGATGTAACATTATATATTTATTACTTTAAGAAGTAACAGTGGCAGTAAAACTTTTTCTCACACTTTGATGGTTGAACTTTGCAATCAGTCCAGAGTTCGCCTGTGTGCCAAACTGTGCGGAGGGAGGTGGGGGCTATTTTTATGACAAAAAAACAAACATCCCCCCTCTCAGCACGGGTGGCTCAACCTTAGAGGGAGAGGAGCATTTACAAAGAAATGTTTTCAGTTCAGGTTTTTATTTCATGAAAAATTCCACAAAAAATAATTGTTGTAATTATTAAACCACCATTACATTTTTTCTATAGCGCACCCCCTAGAATCAGCTCACGCACCACAAGGGGGTACTGTTACAACATGCTAATTTTGCATTAGCATGTTGCGCAGCTAATATGGCTACTCCCACAGGTGGTGGCGATGTTGGACTAATGTTGTAATTAATCTGAAATTAACTTTTTCCATTGCTTGTCACTTTTGAAATGTATAGTGCTAAATAAAGGAATAACATTCAGTATGTTTGCATTCACAAAGGACCGATGTCTTTCAGTACACAATCACTCCACCTTACTGAACAATCACCAACAGGCAGATATTTCAAAGGTACCGACGACAAGAAACACAAAGTCCACCACAGTGTATTATAGTCATTGCTCAATACAAATTCACACAAGCACCAATGAAGGAGTCCTTATCTCAGTTCAAATCTCCACAAGAGGCCATATCTCAGCAAAAACCTCATTTTCTGGATTCCAGCAAGCAAACAATGAATCCTAAGTTTGAGTTTCAATGCAAAAGCTGGCCAATGCAAAATAAAACCAAGTGATGCCTTTTGCATTTTATAGACAAGCTTAGTGATTCTCTGAAAATACCAAGTTACCTCCCGTAGTTTGGCCCATGCTGCTGGCAAGCTAACCATCTGTCAGTCAGGACAGACTGGTCGTCTTCCACTGGTGAGTTTGGTTTGAAACGCCTCCACAGATATTCCCTGAGCTGGCTGGTGTGTATGTGTGTGTGTGTATATGTTTCTGCGTTTTCACTGTATGCCAAAGTGGCTGATGGTGATTTTACCTGCCACTACCAACAATTTACCTGCATTTGGTGGGTGCTAATTTCAGACCCTGGCTGTCATACTGAGGGACAATCTAAGTCAGCCACAGAGAACCTGTGTGAACATTATACCTTATTAAAAGTAGGCTGGATGCCAAACAGTTTTTTCATGTTGCTTTTTGTGTAATGTTATACTGCATCAGTAGCTCAGGTAGTGTTAGCTTTGTTGTTGGTGACTTACTCCCTAGACAAATAACTCAATTAATCTAAAATCTAGGAACTCCAGAATTTAAGTGGATCCACAAGAGAGAAAGGGAGAGAGACACAGAGAGAGGCAGGGCAAGCTGGTGTTTGTTGGTGCCCTGCTTTCACAGGGCGGTATAATGTGAAAAAATTTTTGCGGGAGGGGGTTACCATCACAATGCCGGCTTGTCATTGTGATGTCTGTCATGCCACGATGGCATCCTCTGTCGCCCCAACCCTAATGGCGATGGATGATTGCATTTTCTTTCGGTCCAGCTATGCTGGCAGATCAATTAGGGATAACCCTGATTCGACACTATTTTGAAATATCTAGCTCATTGGGTCTAAAGTTTGTTTTGATCTTCCTCGCACCCATACCTGTGGAATACCTTTGAGGCATTTGGTTTCTCCCCTAGTTCATTGCCATGATTCAGACTGTTTATTTTGATGATGAAAGTGCAGGGCTTGACAATAACGGTGGCCCGATTGCCCGGGGCCAGTAAAAAGTAACGTCAGTACAGTTGAACTTGCAACTCACTGGCCTGATTGGGCCAGTGCAAAAACATTAGTATTAAAAAATAAATAAATTAGAAATTCTGCAGTTGTTTTGCAGCTCATGGCGCACACCGTTGTCCAATTCAGATTTGTAGTTACGTGACGAGTTGTTTATTTCTCTAATCTCAATCAAGTGGCAACCTCTGGGTCTGAAAGTGAAACCATGCAGACGGAACTTAAAACTACATTCTCTCTAACGGCCAGCAGGGGGCGAGTCCGCTGGTTGCAAAAAGAAGTCCGGTTCCATTAGAAATAATGCTAAAATGTTGCTACTTCTCAGCTGAATTATTCCCTCAGTAAACACTTTCATAATGAGTTTATAGTCTCAGTCGCTAGTTTGAAGTATTCTTCAACACAACATGATGGTCATTGAGTAAATTATGGTCCTAGTTACGGGGAAATAGAAGATAATGCAGCATATGCTTTTGGGCGGGACTATCTTGTGATGAGGATAGGGGCGACTTGTATCCACTGCTGTGTACATTTTTCTTATTAAATGGCTGTCAGCAGGAGAGAGAGCGCGTCATGTTTGAGTCTGTTAGCAAAATTGTTTTGTTAACCTTTTTTATTTTTTATTTTTGTTAACCTTATATTATAACTTAAAACTTTTATAAGACTTATAACTGTTATTACATTTTAGTTAAAAAATTTTTATGTATATGTATTTAATAACTGATTAAACATGTTAACAGTATAACATAACTTTAAGTTATAAGTCTTTGGTTTTGCAGTAACACTGATAAATAACTTTTGGAAGGAGGGCCAGTAAAAATTGTCTTTGGGCCAGTAACTTTCAAACCGACAGTTGCAAAAAAGGTTAAGCAAATAAGTGCTCCTTTCATAATTGAGAGGGGTATTTGGCAAGGCTGTGCAATGTCTGTATGCTTTTCTTTTTGGCCACTGAACCCATGTTATATCAGATGAGAAAAGAGTTCAAAGGGTTAGAACTACTGCTTATGTGAATGACATTATGATGGCTGTAAGAGATGTTAGTAATTAGGGCTGCTCGATTATGGCAAAAATCATGATTATTTTGGTCGTAATTGAAATTTTGAATGATTATACATTTTCTCAATAGCCCATGAAATAAGATGGCTTCTCTGTGTGTGTGTATTCACACGGAGTGGAGCAGAGCAAGTGACAGGTGAAGTACTTGAGTTGATGACAACTCTTTACTTTACAATTTACTTTTGAAAGAAAACCTGACGTGCTCTCCTGCTGACATCCACTTATGAAAAATGTACACAGCGCAGCGGACACGAGTCGCCTCGATCCTGATGAACGGGTTGCCATGGTAGCGACCTGTCAATCACAAGGTAGTCCCGTCCAAAAGCATACGCTGCATAATCGTTTATTTTCCCCTCGGACCATAATATACTAAATGATCATCATGCTGTATTGAAGAAGACTTGAAACTAGCGACTGAGACCATAAACTCATTTAAAAGTGTTTACTGAGGGAATAAATCAGCTGAGAAGTAGCAACATTTTACCATTATTTCTAATGGAACTTGCCCCCTGCTGGCCGTTAGAGAGAATGCAGCTTTAAGTTCCGCATGGTTTCACTTTCGACCCAGAGGTGGCCGCATGATTGAGATAAGAGAACATTTGACAACCTCTTGTCATGCAACTACAACTCTGGATTGGACATCAGTGCACGCCAAGAGCTGCAAAACATCTGCAGGATGTTGAGTTTCATTTTTTATTTTTTTTAATACTAATGTTTTTGCACTGGGCCGATCAGGCCAGTGAGTTGCTAGTTCAACTGTCCCGATGTTATGTTTTACTGGCTCCGGGCCATCGGGCCACCGTTATTGTTGAGCCCTGCGTGTAAGGCTGCAACTAATGATTATTTTTGTAGTCGAATCATCTGTTAATTATTTATTTGATTAGTTGACTACTCACTAGGGCTGTCGCGATAAGTAGGGCTGCAGCTAACGATGATTTTAGTATTCGAAGCTTCTATAGATTATTTCAACGATTCATCGATGCATCGTTTAAGAAGTACTTTTGCTTGGCAGCGCATTTTATGAATCGTTTTTATTGATTTAATCGATGAATCGTTTCAGCCCTAGTGAAAGCGCAAAATTGAAATACTGCGCTATTGGTCAAGCCTACCGTGGAAGATGGCAAGCACCGCAACAACTGCAATGTTTATACTGTACACTTCAGGGCGTGTTAAATTAATAAAAGAGTGCTTCAAAAGTTCCACAACCGTAACGAGCTCTGTAACAGTTCAAGGATGGATTGCCATGGGCTGTACGTGACCCGACTTCAAACTTGGAAGCTGTTAGTGTTGCCGTGTATTGTGTTGTTTTACTGTTTATTTTAAAGGTTAGCTAACTTGGTGTTAGCATATTGTGCGGCTAATGTGGCTAGCAGGCTAGATGTTGGACTAACGTTGTAATCCTGTGGGACAGTCCAGAGAAACTGTGGACAGTAAGCCTCATTTGAAGCTGCAGCTGTTTTTCATGTTGCTTTCTGTGGAAATTTAGTTATAATGTTACTAAAGCGCAGTGGTTAGTTGTGGACAGCCATTCGGCTACACACCGGCGCGCGTGCGTTGCTGCGGTATGTAAATTGACTTGATATACGTGCCCTGAAGGTAATGATATATATAACTACAAAAAGGAGTTTGCTTGGCAATGTTGTTGACTAGCACGCAGCAGCTAGCTTGCTCCGACCATAAAGCTGCTGTTAGCGGCTCGCTGTGCAGTGAGGTGACAGATACAGACACTCTTACTCTGCTATATGGCACCAAATTACTGAAAGATGCGATAATACCGCATACTGCGCTGTTGAGCCCCAACATATTGCTGTGGTGGATGTTACTCCACCGCAACAGCCCTACTAGTCACGATTATTTTTGTCACCCCGTAACCCTAATTAGACCATTTAACTAATTAAATATCTTTCAAGTGAATTACTGATCTCCAGCACACAGCCTAACTAGCTAACGTAACCCTTAAGTGAACGAGGTTTACTATTCAGAATGAACACCGTTATCAACGCCAGGGGAAAACCAGGGAAGAAGTCAAGACAGCGTAGGCTACTCCTATAATTCACTGATTTTTACAAACTTTAAATTAAAGGCAAGTACTATAACCACAACTGTACACTAACAATGTCTATTTAGAATAATAAAGCAACAATCCCCTTTCATACTACTACTGTAGTTTATTTTTCAAAAGTGCTTATAGGTTTTAGGCTATAACTCAGTGGAGAACGTTCTGTAGGCTACAACATGAGCTGCTGCGGTGTTTATGAGAGAGAGAGAGAGAGAGACAAGTGAGAGGATGTCTATTGGCCCAAGACTGTAGCGCATTTGGGGCCTGGTCTTGCTTCCCTGAGGCAGATGCATTCGATTTGTCAACCACTGGATCCCACACGGCATTCAAATTTGCGCCCACAATAAAGTAGCAATCAGTTAATTCCAATATTTTGGTTGTAAGGACATTGTAGAATGTTATATCAAAAACATTTGGAGCATATGCTAAGGCCAGAGCAATTCTTCTTGCATTAAATTCTGTTTGGCATTTACAATCCTGCCCCCATCATCTGCCCATGACGACTATACTGTTGTAAATTAATATAAGCTATGCCTCACATGGTGGCATCATTAAGTTGGTGTTACTATGTTGGATATTAGGGTTAAGATGGCATCACGATTTATATTAAATATTATTAAATATAATTATCAGAGGTGTCGTAGGTCATAATGTAATAATTATTATTATTACTACTATTATTTAACGATTAATAATAGAATATAATTTAAAGTCTGTGAATTGAATGGTTGGTATCATAAACACTGCTAATAAGGATAGCTAGGTTAACCTTGGAAAACAGCTGACGAAGTTAGCACACTGTATAACTGGTAGTCAGTAGGTGCGTTCAAGATAACTGTGGCTGTCTTTCACCGTCTTGATAGATAGGGTAATAAAAACAGCGCCATCAAGTCAGACACAATCTACCTCCGGTAGACTGCGTGAGCGTTACTTTGAGCTTAGAACAATGATCAGGCCTTGCTCCCACAAGGTCTAGTGACGTTTTGCAGCGCAGGTGTTGTGCCGAATTCTGCATGCCTCCCGTGAATTGCATACACCTCGCGGGAGGTAACACTATTTTAAGCTGAGAAAAGAGGTGGATGCAAATATTGCCGGCAGGAAGCCTACAACATCTGTTTTGCCAAATTATGCATTCACTTCTTAAGGTCCTTTTCAGACACTTTGCTAGTCACATTGTTTAACGCGGTTAACGCCAAATGTTTTTGCTGAATCTCCACTAAGTGTAATAATATTAACAATTGTTACTGAACATTTATTACTATTGATGAATCACACAAAGAATAGTATAGTGTTTAAAAGCAGCACTTAATGCATTTTCATGCAGTTCTCAGCGGGCATGCAAAATTAGGCATAACAGCTGTGAAAGTCGACTGCACCCCCGCCACAGTTAGGGCGTCATTCTGTGCGCCCACACCAGACTCCAGACTTTTGGGGACAGAGCCTTCAGCGTCACAGCCCCCACCCTCTGGAACTCATCCCCACAGAGATCTGAAATGTGATAATCGTTTTATAATCGAATCGCAGCCCTCTGAATCGTAAGCGTAATCGAATCGTGAGGTGGCCAGAGATTCCCACCCCTAGCAAAGACTGTGAGTTACCTGAACTGAATTCAGTTGTCCGGTCTGAGCAGGCTAAGTTGGGAGGCCATGCTAGGAGACTGCTGCGGCCTGTGGGTCCATCCAGGTGGGTAGCGGAACCGAAGAGAAGAGCCGAGTGGAATTGGGGAAGAGGCAAGAAGCAAGAGCAAGAGAGCGAACAGAGCTTGTACTGCTGTTTTTATCAGAGGTGTCGTAGGTCACAGGTCATTAACCAATCAAAGCTGTTCACTAGAGCGGGAAGATTAATTGAAAAGTAATCGACCTACGTAATTTCCCTATATCGGTTATTATTATTATTATTATTTTATAGATTTGTTATTAATCTCAGTCTTAGAGCTTTTATATTCATTGACACAAAGACCATACAATCAAGACTCATTCTAAGTGTGTTTGAGTCTATGATCTGTGATACATCTGTAAATATTATAAAACTAACTATAAAACAAAATAATACACATTTGGAGGACAGAGACTCTCAAAGTTCTCCAGATTGGAGAAGGATGGATCTTGGTACTGAGTGATGAAAAGAAAAATTCAGGCAGTTACAAATTTTTTCAATTCAGATAGTTGTGATGTAGTGTCTCTTTTAAGGACTGCGTGTTTTGGGACAGCATCCATGCTGAAAGAAGCAGTGTGTGTTAATGCTGGGATTACAGTAGTGCCAAACCACAGCGTAGCAGATCTGCCACTCTGCCAGGCCACAACCACAAGCTTCCCCGGAGGCACTGTGACAGCTTCTGCCTCCAACAGTAGGGTGATCTGAGTTACTGAAGTACACTCACACACAGACACAGAGAACCGTGACCCTGACACACACATATACTGTCTGGGTTTAAAATAATTATTTTCTTGGCATACTGATTGAACATAAACATTTCCTTCATATATCTCCCCCTTTTTTTTAGTGTATAAAGCATTCAAGGAGAAATAGATGAATGTGAAACTTGTTCATGCATACATACGATTGTTTTGGTCTCTGTCTTTTTGATGGCCTCTGTGGATCATTGCCAGATGCCAATAAAGTTAGCTTAGATGTTTTGTGTTTTTGCTAGGGGTGGGGGAAAAAAATCAATACAGCATAGTATCGCGATATTTTGCAAGGCAATATTGTATCGTAACACGAACGTCAAGTATCGATCTTTTATTATATAAATTGTACATGAGAAGTTTGTTTTTTGGCACTAATAAAATTGCTTTTTCAGTCCACTAGAAAAATAATTTTCCTTTGGGGACACAATTTGAAGTTGGGAAAAAGATAAAATATTGCAATAAATTGCAATATGTTTAAAATCGCAATAATATCGTATTGTGACATAAGTATCGTGATAATATCATATCGTGACATGAGTATCGTGATAATTTCGTACCGTGATTCCCACCCCTAGTTTTTGCATGGTTGGGTTGTGGGGTTGAGAAGTAATGAACTGACAGGATACACTAGGACCTCAATATAGTGAGACCCTGTACCCACAGCTGGTCATTTGAGTGGGTCCTCAAGAAAACATGGTTATATTCATGTACCCACTGCTTGAGAAAGTTTTTTTGGGAAGAGGTGGCGGCTGATCTGCAACAGCTGGCTCATCAGGCTCAGTAGATTTAGACGCCGAGGTAGAAACAGGCAATGTAGAGGTATTCCTGGTAGGCTGAGCAGAGGCTAAGGCAGGGATGGGTGCATCAGAGGTAGATTTAGAAGCAGAAAATATACCTGCAAAAGATTTTTGGCCAACAATATATTTGATCCTTTTGGTGGCATTTTAAAACATTTTCTTTTCACTGATTATTTGGAGGGAAAACTGAATCTTGTTTTGCACAAGATATATGCAAATAGTAAGAAAATGGTGGCTGGTGAAGAGACGCATTTGAACCCTGGACGGTTAAGCATCATAAGTCATCATTGGCATGATTGAATTGAAAGTGGCCACGTGAATTTATTTTCCAATACCAAGTTTGTAGCCTTGACTGGGGCGGCTGTGGCTCAGGAGTTAGAGCGGGTTGCCTGTTAATTAGAATGTTGGAGGTTCAATCCCCTGTAAATGCATTTAACTTTTCATACTACAAACCAATAACAGCATTCAAAAAGTGTGATAAGTGAGTTTTAAAACAGTTGCAGGGTTTGGAAAAGTATTGTCATCCATTCTCATTAGTGTAAAAGCTGTAGTTGTTTTCTTAAAAAGTTTTGAGTGTTACTTAAAGTGTGTTCTCTTTTCCAGGCTCACCTTTTCTCCTCTTTGCCAACCGGCGCGATGTACGATTGGTAGATGCAGAGGGCGTGCGGGGTGAGTCGGCCATTGTTGTTAGTGACCTAGAGGATGCTGCAGCGGTGGACTTCCTGTACACTGAGGGCCTGATATTCTGGACAGATGTCAGTGAGGAGGCAATCAAACAGACGCACTGGAATAAGTCATCCAACTGTAAGACTGCATACTGTTTCCTGTGTGTTTATTCTTCTACTAAATTTAACTGTGGCTGCAAATGTTGGGTGGTTAAGTTAAGATACATCCTGCTTCTTGTCACCATTTCACACTGTGTATGTTTTCTGGTTGCAGCCCTTAAAGAGGCACTGGGAACTGGCCAGACTGTGGTAGTATCCGGACTGGACAGTCCTGATGGGCTGGCCTGTGACTGGTTGGGGAAAAAGCTGTACTGGACAGACTCTGAGACAAATCGGATAGAAGTGGCCAACCTGGATGGCACCTCCAGGAAGGTTCTGTTTTGGATGGACTTGGACCAGCCCAGGGCTATCGCACTCAACCCTGCTCAACGGTAAGAAACACACACATTCAGTGGAAATGTGTCCAGATAGAAAACAAAGTTTCCACAGCAACATGTAATTTCAGAATTATTCTAAATTCACATGAGAGGACAGATGTGGGGACTGTGACAGTGTCCAGTCATTCAGTCCACAGAGACTCTCTCCTTTGTTATGTTGTCACTGTCCTCAGAAGCAGAGAGGACAGTGACTGAATAAACATCATCAAAAACTGAACGGACAGAAGTATTCAGATTTTTAAATAGTCACAAATTTTTCTTCACCTCTGCTGTAGCTCTGTATGCCCACCGTGAAACTGGAAAGCAAGTAGTGAAACTTGGGCTCTGGATCAATCAGTGTAAATGTAGTTTATAAGTTTACAGCACATAGACAAAGGTTGAGTTGAGACAACTATTGAGTTGGTGTGGTTTGTTACTTTTGCTAAAATGAAAGCGTATCTGTTCTGTTAGACACACAAGTGACAAAGTGACTCTTCAGAAACACTTCAAAACTGCAATTGGTGTAGATTTCCCTCTAGTGTGCCTGTTACACTGGACAATCCAGAATCAACATTTTTCAGAGGGACAGTGTCATTACTGATAACTCAAAAACAAGGTAAATATGGTGAAACCGAAACTTCATGTTTGTATACAACAAGACATATGTGAGAAATGTAGACGTGAAATGGTCTGAACATTTTAAATCATGATTAGAGTGACCGAAATGATCACAGTTGGATTGTATTATTAAAATGTGCTATAAATGCTGAAAAAGTACTGATGCACACTGAAACCATTTCACCAAGTTTTATATTATAAAGCACAAATACAAATGAGCAGCACTGTGCACAATTTGTTTGTATAAACTAGGGTTGGGCGACGTCTACAAAATTTCCATTGGACAATGTCTACAATGAAACATCGGGATGGATGATGTCATCAGGTGTGTGCGCGTGCGAGGACCTTATGTGCATGTGTTCTGGTACAGACTTCAAAAAATTGGTAGTATATTACCTTACAAGTCGCGGTGGATATTTTACGGACGGACCAGGTAAAGCAACAGCGAACACACAAAGTGCAGATTTCATTCATGGTTTCATTTGTTTGATAGGCTACGTCATTAATAAGCCGACGTGCGCTCACCTTTTTATATTCTAGTCTATGGAGCTCACCTGCTGCCGTGGTGACTAATCGCGAGTAGAAATATAAGGAGAAAAACGAGTTCTCAGTCTTTTAGGCGACTTTATAATCACGATGAAGTCTGCCAGCCATCGTCTATTGGCCCAACCTTAGTATAAACATTAGGGCTGAAACGATTCATTGATTCAATCGATTACTAAAACGCAAATTCAGGCCCTTTCTACGCAAATTCTTTGCATCGAGGCTTCGTTTAATCCATATAACTATATAACACACTGTTTCGCATGAACATTTATTACTGTCGCACATCGCGCTTACGCTGTGAACACGACGTGATAATGATGGCGCTGATAGCAAAGTGGAAGAAGAGAGAGAAAATAGCGAAGGAAGAAGAAGAAGAAGAAAGTGTCCAAAGTATGGGATTATTTCATGTTAAAAGAAAACAACAACTCTGTAATGTCACAGTCCATCCACCGTAAATCGAAACTTACATCGCCTCGGCAACAGCCCAACAGCACCTGATCAGAAAGCACCACAGACAAGGTAACAGTAACAGCAACTTTAGCATTTAACTGAAATCATGATTGGTTGTTGAGTTGAAGCCAAAGTAAGCCGCAGTCCACGGCTGTAAATCTTCACACGTGCGTTTGTTGTTCTCCTGGTTAAGCCGTGAGTTTGGGATGTAACGTCACAGTCATGAGTTAACTGGGTGTTGGGGAGCTGCACCTTAAGCCTAGTTCATGGTACACGATTTTTAGCCCGATTTGCCGCTCGGCAACCGTCAGGCTGTGATCAGGGGTAAATCAGCGGTCGATCGGTGGTCACCAGACGTTATATGGGAACTACTAAGTGAAGCATCAAAACGGCTCCCTGACACATTTCTGAAACATCACCGATGCCAGCCAGATATCTGGCACGCCAAATATCTGGAGGAGTCGGCCGACTCTACGTCCACATCCAGCCAATGAGAGCAGACAGCTGGCAGAGCAGGCAGCTACGTTTTTAACTGCAAAACAGTTTTTACTCCCCTCCAGCTCTTTCTGTAGCTCAGACGATCCCTGCTACCTGCGTATGCTAATCCATTCTTTCACCCAGATTCTTTGTCTTTATAATAACAAACAGCTGTTTTGTCTGTAGGTTCGCCACAATACTCTAACCGTACTACATGTGTCATTTCGTGGTGCATTTCCCTGTCTGTCAAAGTGGCGGATAGCCCAACATTCCACCCACCACCAGCAACAATTTACCCGCAGGTTGCAGGTACTAATTTAATTCCCTGTGTGACACTAAAGTTGCTGCAGTGTCAGCTTCTGTCAAGCCTGAGACCGTTGTACAACATGTCAAGGACAGCATAGCGTGCAAAGTTTTGTGACCAGAGTGTTAGAAAATCTTATTTTATCACATTGTGAAATTATCGCAAATGCTATTAATCTTTCAGCCCTAGAAATAACCACAATTATTCAAAAATCCCACCAAAGACACACACAAAGAGAGACAGAAAGTGCTTCACTCCCAAATGATTGTAAGTAGTTGTTGTAGACTTGTAACATGCTAGCGGAGAAAGAGAAGTAATCTTTTACTCTGTTGAGCTTTCACTTATCTAATTTTCTATACCAATCCTAGCCAACCGCTGAGTGTTCAGCAGGTATCCAAACCCAGAAATCTTTGTGTTTAAATCATACACTTGATCTTTCATGATGATGTAAAGTCGACTTTACCTATTTGAATGTGCTAATAGTACATCTAAGAAGTATTTATATGTCGATAAATAGGAAATTAGAGACAAATAAATATTAAAACTGAATCCAAATAATTGTCTATTTTTTATTACAAGTTGCACATATGTTGATCATTACTACCTGGATCACTTTTTTATGTTAATCATAAGACACATCTTACAGGCAGGTTGTCCGCTGAGCCTATGGCATTGTGGACAGCACATTAGGAAGCCCTTACTCGTGTTGTGTCTGACAGTTTCCAGAAAAAGGAGGAATTCAAAGGTTTTGAATGGATTGGATGATTATCAGTAAAATGAATCACAATCACAAGGTGTCTTACTGTATAAAAACATTATATGCAGTTATGATCAGATATACAGCATATCGAACAGACACTGCCTCAGTGGTCAGATGTGTGTGTGGCAGCAGCAGCACCAAACTACCAAAACAATATGTAATGAAATAAATACAAATTGACCCATTTAAAACTAGAATTCAGTCATAGTGCATGCTTCCAAATTTAAACTGTGCAATCTTCAAATATCTATTTTCATTTGCATTTGACTCTACATCAGAATACACAGGGAACCTGTTTGGGGCACAGAGGTGTCCAACCTTGACTTCTGCATGTTGTTACAAATAGTTTTATTAACTTGTAGGGACTGCAGTTAAACCAGAGGTTCAGTGAGTCCACTGATCTCTTTAGTTCAGTCTAAATGCCCTGATTACTTTCCTTCAACTGCAATTAAACATTTTTCCTTTAAAAATAGACAGAGGGTCTCATGTATGAACATCTTGGTATCTGGCTGAATCAAAAACTTGTCTGTAAGCTACAACAAAAAAGATTTTGTATAGAAACAGAGCAAATTTTCCTAGACATAGGCATAGCTCTACATCCTACCTTAAATCCCTAAACTCAGATTATTACTGGTGACAGTTTATCTTGTATTTTATCTTGTATTAAAAGGTTGGGTGGGCGTCTCTACCAGTAAGATGTTTCTTTTTATTTTTTATTTACTTCCTTGTTAAATTGGTCCTATAGCCATTATTTGACCCGTTCATGTGATTGAAGTCCAACATGGAAATATTACATTTGGAAAACTGCTTTTAGTTTTTATGCTGCAAAACACATTAAACTTTAGGCAATTTTAAACCCATGAACCCAAACGACTCCGCTCTTGATGTAACTGTTTTTAACTGTGTTCTGTTGTTGTCTGTTTGTTTACTTGTTAATTCTTTATTGTGTGTAGTTATTGTTTTAATATTACTCTTGACATCATTGGAAATGAGGGAATACTCTCAGTGATTCCTCAAGACTTCAGTAGGAATGTAGGAAAGTATTGAGTATTGTGGGTTTTGGCCTTTTCATGGTATTTGTTGACAGTAAGATAAATATAGATAACCCCAGACTTATCCTTTAAACTAACTCATTCCACGCCAGCTCTCATCAAGTCAGTTTAATTCAGGACATTCGGTTTTGAGTTTTCCAGGAAACATTTAACTTTCAAGCCAGGTCAATTCACTTTCCCTCTTCTGATTTAACTCAAGGTAGTCTAGTTCAGATGAGTTCAAGACAAGTTAAGTGATGCGTAGTCAATTCCGATGAAGTTGAAAAAGTTTATTTCAGTGTAGTTCAAAACTTCACTCTTGCATTGTAAATTGCAGAAATATGTACATGCACATGAATGAATCACACAAATAAAATCACACCAATAGAATAGAAAAAGGATACTCTGCTTCCGCTTCATCTTCCTTCTCTTTCTGTCTTTTCTCTCTCTGGTTTCCTGCTCTGTAATTGTCATTTCTGCATTGCTGGCCATTTTTTTTTCACAGATTTAAACAAATACATACCCCCAATCAAACGCTGGAAATGGAGGATAGTAAAATAGAGAAAATCAATGAAAAGAAAATGTAAAGAAATTACATATGAGAAACAAAAATGAGGAAGAAGTGTCCTAAAGTTTTAGTGGATGAGGATTTGTTCAAAAAAGCAGGAGAGTAAGGAGCTGTTCAAGTAATCCCAAACTCATCAGTAGTGATCAACAACCCAATTTACTGAACCATGTACAGATGCTGTGGTGCTTTTCAGAATTAGTAAACTCATACTTACCTCTAAATTGAAAATTGTGATTGTTTCATTGATATATTTCCTCTCTGTTTTCCCCCAGCTACATGTACTGGACAGACTGGGGAGAGGAGCCAAGGATAGAGCGTGCTGGTATGGACGGCAGCAACAGGTAATGTTAAGCAAACCCAACTTCTGTATTTACAGTAATATTTTTATAGTACCGTATCCCCAGTCTACCTAGATGCACAAAAGTACAAAAGAAAAGTTCCAGTTGTAAGATCATTTTGTGTCCCTCTGTCTCTAACAGGAAAGTTATAGTGGATGTGGACATATACTGGCCCAACGGTCTGACGATAGACCTGGTGGAGCAGAAGTTGTACTGGGCAGATGCCAAACTCAGCTTCATTCACAGAGCTAACTTGGACGGATCAGCACGGTATGGGAGTGAATAGTATACAATATTTGCTGTATGCTTATATTAATTCATACATTACAAAAAACTTATTTTAAGACGTTACATTAAATATAAAGTACCTGTTCTCTCAGATAAACTTAAATTGGGAGAGTGGAGAGTATTTTTTACAGTTTGGTCAGCCAACTGAATGATTTGACAATACTGCCTGGTAGTATGGTCTTGCCTCAGACCTTGTCACTCCCTGTCGCATACACATAACAATTTTGTTTACCATTTTTATAACTTTAATATTAATATATATTGTCTCCGGTGTTATACACTCAGTTTTGCTCTACAACCTGTTGTATTCTGACAAATACATTAACCTTGTACCTTGTATAAACCAGACTAGAATCAGAGTGCAGGAGGATGATGTGGTAATGATGTAATCAGATGTACATGCAGAGAAGCAGCAGCAGTGTTGGCAGAACTGAATCTGAGTCAGCAGAGGGAAAATAGGGAGAGTCTAGCCTTTTTACACCTTAAAGAGACCGCCAGATGCTTAAGGTGCGTTAGATATGTGCTGTTGAAAGTGGACCCCAACCAGTTGTTCAGATGCATGGCCAGCTGATGTTGCTAGGAATCAAAACTCTGGTTAGTGCAATGAAGCCTACCCCTAACACATTAAATCCTTGCACATTTAAATTATAATTATGTATGCTAATTTAGTTTTTTCAGTCTTCCATTTATTAACAATGAGTTTGCT
Source organism: Micropterus dolomieu (assembly GCF_021292245.1). Taxonomy (NCBI): domain Eukaryota; kingdom Metazoa; phylum Chordata; class Actinopteri; order Centrarchiformes; family Centrarchidae; genus Micropterus; species Micropterus dolomieu. The sequence continues at coordinate 34,829,725 of NC_060171.1, read as the reverse complement.
GCTCTGATGCATGTTTCCAGACCTGCATTACTTTGACAGAGCCAACAGGAATTTCACTTATATACATCATAACATGGAGATAAGATTACTTAGTTAGTTCTTAGTAGTAGTAGTAACTTCCTTTAATATGAAATCACGGAAGATTCAAATGTTGACCAGATGATGATGATGATGATTCAAAGTGCGGTGATTAAAGCCTGTTGCTTGTCAATGTTAAATTTGATGCAGTATTAACATAGTATTTATTTTGACACTATTTGTGCAATTAGTTACCAGTAAGAAGTAAGATAAGACTTTGTTGATCCCCAGGGGGAAATTAGTCAGAGTTTCAAAGCAGCACAAGAAGAAACAGGCCAAAATTAAATTAAATCTCTATACACACAAAAAAGTAAGCGGTAAGTAGAATGTGAAAAAATATTGTTAACTTAATTGTTAAATTATCAGTTTTCTAAACACTAGCTTAAAACATTAAATAAATCCTTAAAGCCTCTGATCAATGAATGATGAAAGTTCCTTAATACCTGTAGCTTACTTGATAAGGTTGTCTCAGTTATCAGCTGATATTATGGACAAACTTACATTCCCTGTTCAATTAAGGTGAAAATAAAATACACTCACTTAAAATTCTAGCACATATAAATGTTACAGTGCAAAACACTATTTTAGTTTTGCCTATTGAAACTTTAAAGATCAGCAGAAAATTCTTTCTAAAAGATTAAGGGAGCACGGTAAGAGAAAAATAGCTGTACAGACAAAATGACAGAAAATAAGAGAGTATGAGAGTGTTGTCCAACACAAACAGAGCTGTAGTATGGAGGCCCCAGTCAAAACACGCACAGCTCCACACACACTCCCCCTGCATCTCTCACAGCTACATATTTCCTTCTCTCCTTTACTCATCTATCAGCCTTCTTTCTCCACATTTGATTATTTTCTCTTTCTTTGTTCATGCTTCACTTACAAAGGAAGTTTCCAGACAGACTAGTTAAATATAGTTACATTTCTACATCAGTAACCTGAGTTGAAATTTGACTGTGCCAAAAGGTCTCATAACATACTAAAGCACATGTATGTGGTGCTTGTCCAGCAAAATCCAAACCATCTATAATCGACTAGTTCTAAAAATTTGAACACATTGAATCAGAACACTGGGAAACAGTGACAATCAGGAAGGACATGAGAAATAGATATATTGTCTTTCGAAGTCGCAATGCTCTTCTGGATTACTTTGAAAGATAAAATCTATACATGCTAACTTATTTTCGGACTAAAATTATTTGGGATACAGATCTGAGTGTCATCAGCATAAAGGTAAGGGTATGCTTAAAACAAACTAGTTTGTATGAAGTTTCTTCCGACCCCTTCGATCCAGTCAAAAGTGTTCTTAGCTGTTCTGAACAGCCACACTGTAAGGTGTGATCAAAAGCCTGCCATCATAAAGAGGGGAAAGAAAAAATAACTGGACAAATAAGATATTGGCACACAATAGAGTTTTTTTAACAATAGAGTTTTTTTAAGAATTAAAAAAGAGAATTTGACAGAGAAGTCCAAACCCTGCCTACTTTTATATGAGATGAGATGTGTTATAATAGGTTTATAAACAGAACAAGGTAGGACCTCGGGAACACAGTATTTGAGCAAACTTTGAGGACCAGCTTTAGCAAAAAGTAACTTTTTGTGGTTTGATCCAGAGATGTTCTCTGCCAAATGTGGGGACAATTTCTCAAAATATAGGAGGAGTAGCGAAAAAACAGATTTGGATAAAATTCAAAATGGCAATTTATCTTGACCCACAGAAACCAGATCAACCAAGTATTCTGTTACTCCACATTTCTCCCTCTACTCCCTTTTACCACCATTTGGTCAATTTGCAAATGCAACACTGCACGTCCTTTGGTCCTCAGCAACACACCCACTAAGTATGAAGTCCGTTGGATAAACGGTTGTAGAGAAAATCGAAGGACCGACAGATAGACGGATAGATTCCTTCCTTTATAGAGTTTGTTTTTATAGACTGATCTGATAAAAGTGTTCTCCTCAGCACCTTAAAATTGGCTCTTTCACAGTATTTCCTGTTTACTAATAATTTGTGCAAGAGATGATAATTGAGAGAATACCTTTATTACCGATTTTAGAAGGACAACACGCATTGACTCTCTCTCTCTCAAATTCAGATTAGCTTTATTGGCATGAATGTATAGCAACTATATTGCCAAAGCTATATATAAAGTACATAAGGACAATTAATTTCATACATCTCTCTCTCTCTCTCTCTCTCATTGTTTCACCTTGTGCTACTGCAGCCTTTACGTTAATCTGACAGCATTCAGTTCAGGTCTGACTTGCTAAGATTGCCGCTGTGATTGCTGCTTTTATGTAAACTGTTCTGATTATTCAGACATGAGACTGACATGTTAAATTACTATCAGATTAACATAAAGGGATGCACGTCAAAAAGGGGCTTAAGGCAGAGCACTTGATGTCCATTCTTCTTAGCCGATTAAAATTGTATGTGTCAAAAGCTCTGTCTTTTTGATACAACTACTAAGAGAATTTTAAAATCCTACCCATGGGGGCTTTAATAACTTAAAGCAACAGAGAATGTACAATGTAAGTTCTTTGGAAGAAGCTAACTCAGAATCAGTATGGCTATCATGGCAGAGGCTGTGAAGAGACCAAAGAAGACGTTGTTGGAAGCGAGGAAGAGAAAGGCTGGCTTTTATTCATTGGATGTAACGTTACTGCTAATGGCAGAGGCGAAAAGACGGAATCTAAGAAGAGAAATTAAAGTGACCGAGCAAGAGGCTGCCAGATGTTGGCGAGAGCCTCATGAAATTAAAGCAAAGTTAGCAACTTGCTAGTTTTTGATCATAAGTAATGTAATCACACAAACAAATGCACATGTACAGCTGTCCTTATTTCCGACAGCGGTGAAGAACACTGAAACAGGAGGGCGCCAAACTACACCAAATATTACATGATGATGCTTTAAGATTGAGCTGCCCTGGTGGCCTAGGGGTTAAGTCCATGAACTGCAACATCCACAGTTCACATTCAACCAGGGACCTTTGGTACATGTCATTCCCCATCTTTCTCTCTTTCCCCTCATTTCCTGCCATCTCGCTATTACCAGATGTCAGATAAATGCGTAAAATGCCCAAAAACTTTAAAAAAAGTATGACAGAATTTTTCACACTTGAAGCCCATTGTTCAACCTGTCCACATCACTCAGAAATTACTTTAAAGGCAGCTGTTCATTTGGAAACTGCTGCTGGTTGTATAATGTTACCTGCATTTCATTTCTACGACTGTTACAATATGGTGTAGAGGTTGGATTAAATCTATACCAAAAGTTAGTGGACATGTTTGAAGCTGTGGAAATGTGGTAACGTGAGCCAGTGACTTATTTCTTTTCTGCAACCACTATATACTCTAGCTCCCCCTTTTTATGTAACCCCAGCACTACTTGTGCGGCCAAGATAGAGTATGTTAGGAACATGTGATATGCTGTAGTACTAATGGTCATAGAGTCACAGTTGACATGTACATGCACATATACAACTCAATTAGAAGGAGAGTCTTTAATGTGAATGTACCTGACAGCTTGAGTAATGAAATAATTGGCACACATACATACCCACACAAAAGCTGAACAGAGCTTTGAAATCTGGAGTTGGTTAAATTTGTTCTTTCTTTTTTTTCCCTTCACCACTGCTGGCAGGCACCTCTGCTTTTACAGCACACACAGGACTAAAAATAATGATTGATGAAAGCTGGTTTCTGGTGTGTTGATATTCTAAATACACGCGTCCTTTGATCTTGTGCCTAAGTGTGTTTGTTTGAGTCCATTTTCCTGTAAGTGATTCTAAAGTGTGTTTTAGAAAAGAACCACTCCTGATCAAATCTAACACGTTCTCCCACACACTTCTAGCCTTCAGGAAAGAGAGAGCATACCTTCACCAAGGCTGCACAGTCTTCTAAATATGTTAAAATAAAGTGTTAAGATAACCTGAATCTTGGCTTTTGAGGTAAAGCGACTGATCTCATTGCAGTGGAATGTGGTCTAGGTATTCATGGTCCCTAGAGGAGGATTCATAAAGGTTTTCTGACCTTTCCTTTAGTGCCTCCACCAGGGCAAAAAATGTTCTTGTACATAGACAAAATGACACATTTGACCCTTTTTGAGCTTCAGTGTGGATGAGGCAAGTCTTCTGTTTGTTGTTCAGATTGTCCACCACCCTTGTTTTGTGTGGTTTGAAGTATATTGCATCTTAGGAGTCAATAATTGGGCTTTAGACTTTTAGGCCTCTAATTTTGTTCCAGTTCAGTCACAATGCTATTTTTGTTGCTAGATCCATTTCTTTATGTCTGTGTGTTTTGTGTTTGCCTCCAAGTGAATCTGCCTATGCTGAGGTAGGTGTAGGGCTGGGTATGAAATCTCAATAGTATCCATGAGTAACAATGTCAAGAACTGGAATCTGGCATCCATTGTCTTGCATAGTGTCTGATTTAAAGTTTGACAATTTTATACTATACATAAATGTCTTGTGCAGACTACCATAGTGGCTAAGTTATTGTGACAATAACTAGAAAGATCAGCATCACACAAATTTGCAATCTTACTTGTGTGTTCATTTTCTTTTTTAAACACCAATATGTGGATATATATTATGAAATCATAATTTCTGTTTTTTCAAATTAGCTGAGCTTCACAGTTTTCTTGTGTCCCCTATTAAACTGTAGAAGTACCCCTTGTGGTACAAGTACTTTTGGTTGGGAATCAGTTAAATTCAATAAAATTTTATTTATATAGCGACAAATCACAACAACAGTTATCTCACAGCGCTTTTCATAAAAGAGCAGGTCTAGACCATACTCTATGATGTTATATACAGAAGCCCAACAATTCCCACCAAGAGCAGCACTAGGCGACAGAGGCAAGGAAAAACTTCCTTTTAAGAGGCAGAAACCTCGAGCAGAACCATGGCTCAGGGTGGGCGGCCATCTGCCTCCACCGGTTGGGGGTGAAGGAGAGAGGGAGAGAGAGAGAGAGAGAGAGAGAGAGAGAGAGAGAGAGGGAGAAGGCAAGAGAGGAACAGAGGGATGGAAGGAGAGAGAGAGGGGAGGGAGGCAGCCTACACAATATACACACAGAGGTACAGACAGTAAAGGTGATGTTGCTATAGACTAAATGAAAAATGGTACAGATATTTATAGTAGTGTTAATGGTAACAGTCGTAATGTTAATGATTATAATAACAATAATAACAACAGGACTAGTAACAATAGTTGTTGCAGCAGAGGGTGTCGAGCAGGAACACGGGGGCAGCAGGTGACCCGCAGCCACAGATCCAGACTCCACAGCTCCAGAGCCAGAAACACCTGCAATCTTAGATTGACAAAATGTCACATTAAAATATATCACATTTCTCAGATTTTAGAAATACAAAAACAACACACAAACCTTCCTCTCGTTCTAAAGAGGCTTTTATTTTGTCTTCCAGTGAAACAGTGGTGGAGGGCACCCTAACCCATCCTTTTGCACTAACACTGTCTGAGGAGACCCTATATTGGACCGACTGGCAGACCCGTTCAATCCACGCCTGTAACAAACACAACGGGGACAAAGCCAGAGAGATACTCAGTGGGATTTACTCCCCTATGGATGTCCAGGTCCTGGAGCACTATCGACAGCCTTACAGTAAGCGAAATGTTGGCAACACTTTCTATGAAAACCACCTATGATGCATTAAACATACTTATAATGCGTTATATTGTGCTTATAGCAATGTATAGTTATAGTTATAAGCACTAAAAATTTAAAGTGCTTTATAACAATAAACATAGCACATTATAAAGCATTATATAATGACTTATAAGGTTAAGTCTCATAATACTACATAATTGCTGGTCACTCATTGGCATTTTTTTAGCAAGTATCATAGTGTATTAGAATTCTCATAGTTGTAATACATTAAAACCATTTTAGAATGTGTGTAAGTTGCTATGTGTTCATTGTTTGCTGTTTGCAGTGGGAGGGGAAACACTAAATCTACTGAAGAACAACACAAAACTTAAAATAATTTTTTTTGCTTAACGGAGAAAGAAAGAGAAGCATTTAAAAGGTCACTTAGTATGGATTTGCAACACATTGTACATAGTTATTTTATAAGTCATTTCAGAATCAGAATCAGAGTCAGAAATACTTTATTGATCCCTGAAGGGAAATTCTGTGTTACAGTTGCATGCATTGCACAAGGGCAAAAGGAATATAAATAGATAGTGGTATATAAAGAAGTATATAAATATCAGAGTAAAAATATAAAATAAAAGAAAAAAAATAAATATAAAGAGTGTGGATATGTACAATATTTACATAGTTAAAGGAATTGTTATGATACAGTATTTACATAATTAAGGAATTGTTATGGTGAACAGTAATAATAAATAGTAGCTGCAGAGTATTGCACATTATAATTTAAGCAGGTGTTATTGCACAAAACTGATAATATTGTCCAGTTTAAAACTAACTAAGTGTCCGTGTGTCAGACACTTAGAGGGAGGAGTTATAAAGTTTGATGGCCACAGGCAGGAATGACTTCCTGTGGCGCTCTGTGGTGCATTTTGGTGGAATAAGTCTTGCACTGAAAGTGCTCCTGTGTTTGAGCAGCTTGTCATGGAGTGGGTGGGAGACCTTGTCCAAGATGACATGTAGTTTAGACAGCATCCTCCTCTCTGACACCACCGACAGAGAGTCCAGCTCCACCCCCACAACGTCACTGGCCTTGCGCCTCAGTTTGTTGAGTCTGTTAGCGTCCGCTACCCTCAGCCTGCTGCCCCAGCATGCAACAACAAACAGGATAGCACTGGCCACCACAGATTCATAAAACATCCTCAGCATCGTCCTGCAGATGTTGAAGGACCTCAGCCTCCTCAGAAAATAGAGACGGCTTTGACCCTTCCTGTAGAGGGCTTGAGTGTTCTTGGCCCAGTCCAGTTTATTGTCCAAGTGCACTCCCAGGTATTTGTAATCCTCCACAATGTCCACAGGGACCCCCTGGATGGAAACTCACTGGTGCCTTGGCTCTCCTGAGATCCACAACCAGCTCCTTAGTCCCCCACCACAGCTCTGCACTCAGCCTCGTCACCCTGCTGATACATCCAACCACAGCAGAGTCATCAGAAAATTTCTGAAGATGGCAGGACTCTGTGTGGTAGTTGAAGTCTGTGGTGTAGATGGTGAAGAGGAAGGGAGAGAGGACAGTCCCTTGCGGGGCCCCGGTGTTACTGACCACGCTGTCTGACACACAGTGTTGCAGGCGCACATACTGTGGTCTGCCAGTCAGGTAGTCAACAATCCAGGACACGAAGGGGGGCATCCACCTGCATCGCTGTCAGCTTCTCACCCAGCAAGGCCGGCCGGATGGTGTTGAAAGCAATGGAGAAGTCTAAAAACATGACCCTCACAGTGCTCGCCGGCTTGTCCAGGTGGGCGTAGATGCGGTTGAGCAGGAAGATGATGGCGTCCTCAACTCCCAGTCGGGGCTGGTAGGCGAACTGGAGGGGGTCCAGGATAGGGCTGATCCAGAACCAGTCTCTTCAGGGTCTTCATGATGTGGGAGGTCAGTGCCACAGGTCTGTAGTCCTTGGAGTCACTGGGACGAGGCGTCTTTGGCACAGGAACGAGGCAAGATGTCTTCCACAGCACAGGGACCCTTTGGAGACTCAGGCTCCGGTTGAAGACATGGTGAAGGACTCCACATAGCTGGGGGGCACAGGCTTTGAGCACCTAGAAGATAAAATCTTATTCATATCTTCATTATGTCACCTTTTCAGAAAATAAGAAAATGGTTCTGCTGTTTTGTGTAGCTAATCATATTTTCTCTGTTCTTCTTTCTCTGCTTGTTTTGTTCTGTCTCTGCAGTCCAGACTCCCTGTAGTGACAACAATGGATACTGTAGTCATCTCTGCCTGCTTTCTCCAGTCCAGCCTTTCTACAGCTGTGCCTGCCCCACTGGAGTCCAGCTTAAACCAGATGGAAAGACATGCAAACCAGGTATGTTATTTATACCAGTGTGACGACAAACTAAACAGCCACTGGTAATCCCTAAGGAAAAAAAGGAAAACCTGGGAGAGGTGCACAGCTGACAGTGTTTGGACCCAGTAAAATGAGTCATTGCTTTTATAAAACATCATATAGGTTGGATTTCACTTGTAAACGAGATGTTAAATAGTAACTACACCCTCAATGTTTGCTGGAACTCTTCTCCCAGCTTTTTTTAAAAATGCAGCAGAAGTGAAGGAAGCACGGCTGTGGGAGGCGTGGCCTCGTAGCTATGTAGTGGATGTTGCAGGGGGTCAGGGGACACTGGGGGGTACTCACTGACCAGCGCTCAGTATGGACACTACAAGTCACTACAAGCTTGTTTATGTGTTATGTGTTGTGGAGGTGCAACTCTAAGCAGGCACATACAAGCTAATTTTGAGTAGAAAACGCTGTTAACATCAAATGTCAACAAGAATCTATGTGATTATGTGTACAGCGTTTAGTGTGGAGTTCCTCTTCAAGATCACAAGATTAAACTCTGAAATTGTCTGTTTACTTTTGTAGTGACCCTGTTGAGAAATATGTGGTAGAGTCACTGCCTCCTCAAAACTCGAGAGTCTCAGTAATATTGATGTGTAAAACTACAACCTCTGTAACAAAACAGACAAGTAATATATTATGAATATCAGGATAGTGTCATTTGCTGACCCAAGTAGAAGTACTTTAGAGCTGGATTACCGTTCTACAGCACTGACTGGTATATATTCCAGTTGAAGTGACAGACATTGTAAATGTCAGATGCTTAATGTTAGATAGATGGTTGTAGCAAATGAATCTTAATTCTGGAAGGAACTTGCTCATAGGCCCACCTAAAATATTTGACTGTCTCCTTGAAGTTGTCTCTGTAAGCTGGACAAAAGAATACTATCTCCCACCATATACAGAAGTCCATACTACAGAAGTCCATTCTCACTAGATCATGTGATAAAAACTAAGCTGTCTCCTTCACAAATAAGCAAACCCAGTCAAGGAAGATGTGATGATTTAAAGATGTGGTTGAAAGCTCCAGAGAAAGCTAGTAAATTGCTGGAAGTTAGAATTTCATGTCAAACTAGTTCTGACTTACTTATGTTGAAAGCTAAACTCTGATGGATTTAATGATTGATTGCTATTGAAACCCACCCTAGTAGTGGATGCACAGAGTAATTACTGTAGTATTTGCTGTTGCTGACCCCCTTTACCATTGTCTTTTGTGTGTAGTGTACTGGTGTGCAGAGTATCAGCTTGAAAACAAGTAAAAAGGACCTCTCTGCTAGCAGAGTGGGACATTAACTGACCAGCCGCCATGTTGATTCCCACGATGCTAAAACAATAGAGCCTTATTCTGCAAAAACACAACACTGTGTTAGAGTGCGTCTGTGTCTGTTATCCTGTGTGAATGTATTAAATTTGAATGAAGCATGCCAACCAATCACTTAGCCACTGTTGACAATAAAAACAACAATGCTCTATTGTGTCGGCCTGCAGTGTGTGTGTGTGTGTGTGTCTTTGTGTCTGTGCTTTTAATTTGTTTTGCTTGGCTGGTTAAATTGAAGGCGTTTGTTTCAGCATGTGTGTGTGTATGAGAATATGTGTGTGTGTGAGACTGTTTTTCAGGGGTCTCAGAATGAAGTCAAGCGAAGACAGCAGTGGAATCACAGATGTTTCCCTCCTTCACTTTCATTCTGTTCCTTCATTTATCCCCCCTTGCCTCAGTCATTTAGGTAGCATGGATGGAACAACTTTCGTTGTCAGATCTGATTGGTGCCAAGGCTTAGAAATGCCAGATAAATGATTGTCTTGTAGCTTTTATAAAATGTAGATTTTTATGGACATATGTGAGATGTCAGTGTTATGTCTGCTGTCCTTGCTTTGTCTTAAGATTCAAGTGAACTGACATGAAATCTGAGACAAAGAAGAGAAACAAAGATAAGGCAGATAGGGGAATAAAAAGAGAGACTTTGAACTGGTTTAAATGTGAGCTCTTCAGAGACAGAGGTGTGAGAGACAAAGAAAAACAGTTAATTGTCTCCCATGAGGAGAGTTTGGCTCCTGTTAAATCTGAACCAACAGCCAAACACAGTGGATGGTCCCGCAGGACAGCAGAGCCCTTTGTTTCCAGACTGGATGGAGCAAGGAGGAGGCAAGAAAGGGGATAATAGTAAAGCTCGGTTCAGGCTTAAAATCTTTTTCACCACAGATTGATGTTTTTGGAATTTGTTTCTATGACTTTATTTGTTTCTAGGACATTATTATTAGGCTATGTTGCTGCTCTCCCACCGTGGCTGCTTGATAATTGATATGCCAGTGTTGCTGTTCTCTCTTCATTAGGTGGGGTGGAGTACAATTTTGACTTGATTTTGACTTAAATTGAGTATTTTCAGTACTTTAGATTTCCACTGTAGTTCAATGGGATGTATTGACCGTTTTATCGTTTTCAGTTTGTCATTATAAAGATAAGTGGACACCTATTTAGCTGTTAAAAAATGTTAATATTTATAATCACAATGTTAATTAGTTACTTTTACTCATTCTGTGAAGAAAGGCACCAGAACATGTGGCACTGTACACTGTACGTGTATGTTAGTGTGAAAACATATTAATAAGGCGAAAACTATTGCTGGGAAAAAAAAGTTAAACTCTATCACAGGCATGTGACGAAATTTAAATAAATAAATCTGATATTTACATTTTTAAGAAGAAGAACTAAACAAAATAGCAAAAAGTTGTTTGCGAGCCAAGAGAACATTCACATATCCCCTATTACATTTTTTTTTTAGCTAACTGACGTTTTATAAGGACTCATTTCTATTGCATGACCTTCTTACATCATGGACATCCTACATACAAACGCCTGTATTTCTTGAGGAAGCTCAAAAAGGCCAAATTCCCGTGCCAAGTTCATGTCAGTTTTTACAGAGGAGCAATAGAATCATCCTGACTGGAAACATCACTAACATGGGATGTGCACGGCCCAGGACCGGGGGGCTCTGCAGTGGGTGATTAAAACTGCTCAGAAGATCATTGGTACCCATCTCCTGAGCATCAGTGATATCAGTGAGGTGAGGTGTCTACGCAGAGCCCAAAGGATACTAAAGGACAGTACCCACCCAGCCACAGCCTGTTCACCCTGCTGCCTTCTGGGAAGATATATAGAAGTTTCTGCTGCCGCACCACCAGACTGCAGAGCAGCTTTTCCCCCCAAGATATCAGACTCTTAAACTCTTAATTCATCCTCAGCACTGCTCCAGTGATGATAGTTTATTTCTGTTTACCATTTTTATAATTGCTTCTATATAAATGAATATTCTCTGCTATGTAGCAGAAGGTAGTTACAAATTCACTTTCACTATTACTATACCTGTTATATTGTGACAAAATAACCTACCTATATGTAGTACCAATAGATATTTGTGTTTGTATTGCACTATCTAGATAATACAGTATGGAGTATTTATGCTGGTTCAGAAAGATTGATTCTCCACAAAAACATTTTTTGTCCTGTAAGTCACCCCTAATAAGGGTAGCCTTATAAACAACTGAACCTTTTGTGAATGTTTGGTTGTTGTGTAAATGTGTCAGAGAAGATTGATGAAGAAATGATGATGTCATCATGGCTTGGACTATGGGACTAATTTGTAACATGCATTATAAAGTGTGGAGTTTTCTAGGCAGGGACATTCTTGACACACATTAGGGAGTATAACAAAAGACATCTCGGCTACGATTTCCAAACATGTCTGTTACTTCTATTTGATAAATTGTACATGATGAAAGACTTGTCTGTTTCGTTAGTTTTAGCAGAACATAAAGGTGAAAGTCGTCAGCATAGAAGACGTAATATTATGTTGTTATTATGTGTTATTTTAAGACTGAAATTGTAAAAAACACCACTATGCTGTAAATCCATGAGATCAAAGTAAGTCCAGCTGTCTCAGAGCTAAATGAACTTCAGTGACCGCTTTGTGACTGCAAATAAGTGCTTCTAAAACAAGAACATTCAACACAAATAAACATCTAACAAATAATACAACTTGTTCGATTTAGGAGCAGAGCAGGTTTTGCTGCTGGCTCGACGGACTGACCTGCGGAGAATCTCACTGGACCTACCAGATTTCACTGACATAGTACTACAGGTAAACACTCATGCACAGATACACAAAGTTATCAGTCCTGTCTTCTTGTACTCTCGTGTATTCATCACTGTTCTTCTGCTCATGCAGGTTGATGACATTCGGCATGCCATAGCTATAGACTATGACCCGGTTGAGGGTTATGTCTATTGGACAGATGATGAGGTCCGGGCCATCCGGCGATCCCATATTGATGGCAGCAATGCCATGATGCTAATTACCACGGAAATCAACCACCCAGATGGCATTGCAGTGGACTGGGTGGCCAGAAACCTATACTGGACTGACACTGGTACTGACCGGATTGAGGTACATCTGAGACTTTATCTTAGGGTTCTATTTATTGCAGAAAGCTGTCAGTGGGAAACCACTGTTAGAGTGTTTACTTTGTTAAATTGCCTAATGGATGGAATTTTAAAAGCACTAATTAAGTCACTTGTCATGAAAATCCACAATACTGTCTGACCAATCACAGCATCCCTGCCTGTGATGTTTAGGGCTGCAGCTAACGATGATTTTAGAAGTCGAAGCTTATATAGATTATTTCATTGATGCTTCGTTTAAGAAGTAATTTTGCTTGGCGGCGGCCGCCCTGGTAACGTGATCAGCTGTGTATGTTTATAGATGATTGATATTTATTTGTCCTTAAGGAATTTCATAGTGTGTCATACAGCAACCATCAGACCAACAACCAGCTGCTTTCCCAATACAAACATCACCCGAGTGCTATACAAGTTATACTAAGGTGCAGCTCCACAACACCCAGTTAACTCATGACTGTGACGTTACATCCCAAACTCACGGCCCAAAAAGGAGAACAACAAACGTACATGTGAAGATTTTCAGCTGAGGACTGCGGCTTACTTTGGCTAGCCTTCAACTCAACAATCAATCATGATTTCAGTTAAATGCTAAAGTTGCTGTTACTGTTACCTCGTCTGTGGTCCGCTGGCAGAACACCGGCTGCTTTCTGATCAGGTGCTGTTGTGGTAACATTAGACGACATAAGTTTTGTTTTACGGTGGACGGACGGTAACATTACAGAGTTGTTGTTTTCTTTTAGCTTGAAATAATCCCATACTTTGAACACTTTCTTCTTCGTTCCTCACTATTTTCTCTCTCTTCCTCCACTTTGCTAACAGCGCCGTTATAATCACATTGTGTTCACACAGCGTAATAAATGTCCGTGCGAAACAGTGTGTTATACAGTTATATGGATTAACCGAAGCCTCGATGCAAAGAATTTGCATCAATGCATTTTAGTCTCATTCAGACCAACCTGGTTTATCCTTGTGCAGCTTAACACAGAAAGCAACCAACATTAGGTGATTCTTAATAAGGGGGAAAAAAAGACACCCAAAGAAAATTATACATGTATAATATAAGCAATGTTGCACTGCAAGTATATGTGTCATGTGTTATTCCAGGTAACCAGACTGAATGGAACCTCTCGGAAAATTTTGATTTCTGAGAACCTGGATGAACCGAGAGCCATCGTCCTGGACCCCGTTCATGGGTAGGTGTTAGCATGTGTGTATGTATTGGAGCTAGCCCTCCTAGAAGGGCAGTAGCTATAACTGAGGTCACTGAGGTCATGTTGTCCATGTTTTTGTGACAATTTGGGGATTTTAGCAATCTGGAGGAATGTTACACTCTACAATTCAAACTGAACACTTGGTGGCTATTTATAGGCAAATACCAAAATTGAAATATATTCTTCCACCCCCACAAAAAGCAAGTGTGGACAAGACTGTCTTGCAGCATTTAGATGTTCATGGTTGGAAATAAGAGACAAATAACTAAAGTATAGATATTTGATCAATTTTAGAGGCTGGTTGTGGCCCGGCATCCTTGCAATATGTGTGACACTAGGGAGGCAAAATGCCTTGCCGTAACAAGGAACAACAGTCATTTCAACAACAGAACATCTCATTGATTAAGAAACAGCATGAAGTCTACATAAATATACGAAAATATAGATATAAATAAACTATGCTGGTAATAAGGTTAACCTTTCTTCTTTTGAAATCATGAAATGATTGACAGCTGTAGGCATGTTAAAAATGAACATTTTCTGTTCATGAAAAGCTGAAATGGATAGGCTCTGTCTAATCTTAGCTTAGGAGATGTGTAAAACTGAAAGTGAGCTCCATCTTCACTCCTGTCTTGTGTCTGTCTCTCCCAGCTACATGTACTGGACCGACTGGGGTGAGTACCCCAAGATCGAACGGGCCAACCTGGATGGAACGGACCGGGTGGTTTTGCTCAACAGCTCTCTGGGCTGGCCCAATGGACTGGCTATAGATTACGTAGCAGAAAAACTATACTGGGGAGATGCTAAAACCGACAAGATAGAGGTATGTCTAATAGCAGTCCATACAACAGCTATATAAAGATCCACCAGCTATTTCTCAGCTGGGACACAGCTAAAAGACAGGACAGAAAGGAAAAGGAAGAAGAAATTAGATGTATATAATAATACTGATCCAGTCAAATGTGGAGTTGTGCTGTAGCTGGACAGACTTTGTATCATTTGGCCTGGTCTCTACTGGTCTGATGTGATGTGGCCTGTCTCGTGTTTTGTAGAGTCTGGTGTGGTATGTTCTGTACTGGTCTAGTCTGACCTGTTGTAAGTTTTGTCCACTGGCAGGTACGTTTTTTAAACACTGTACATACTGCCAAGTGTCAAACTGCTGAATGTTGAAATTACGTATGATTGTCTCCAGGCTGATGAGACAGTGGGAAAGGTGGGTTAGAGGATACAGTAGAATCAAGATAGAAAAATATAATGCAATGTGTGTGTCTGATCTGATACTGATCATCTGTGAAACAAAGCGCCGGCATAAGATACCCTCATGTCTCGTGTCCCTGTTTTCAGGTTGATATGTCTAATGAAGTCAATTATCCCCAAAGAGGAAGAACTGTTCCATCAGAAAAACTGATACCAATGCTACCAATGCTTTTGATGTTGTTTGTTAGCCAAGAATCAGCAGTGTCTAATTTCACACTCTAGCAGATGATTTCACTGTTCAGTATTTCTTCTTTCATTGAAGGTGGGTTTATCGGTGACATCAGCCACTGCAGTGGATGAGCAATATAAAAATCTAGAGCCACACGGCTCACAATAGCTCTCAGAAGTGTTTTATATTTATATATGTTAGTAGGGTATGGTATAGCGAATAAGAGAAAGCTTTGGAAATACAGTACACCTGTCTAGAAACTTAGGGAAGAACACTGATAAAACAGTAGTAGTAGCATAAATGACCAACACTGTTATCAGAAGGTCGGTGGTTTGATCCCCCACCGGCTACCCCCAGTCTGCATGTCAAGGTACTCTTGGGCTAAATACTGAATGTGTATGAATGTGTCAGATGGCAGGGGCACCTTAGCCCCTCTCCATCAGTGCATGAATGCATGTGAAAGGGGTGAATGTGATGTAGTGTCGAAGTGCTTTCAGTGGTTGGAAAGACTACGGTTCTATACAAGTACAGGCCATTTATAGTTCACTCTTCAGCTGACAGATGTCAACAGCCCGGCAGGAAACACACACACTTACACATAGAAATCTTACATATTTGACACTTTCTGTAGATAATTTTCTGCATTTGTTTGTGTTTCTTAGTTGAGAAAGCAGTACTACTCACATAAACTTGTTTGGTGTGAAGCCCAGGAAGTCTCCACACCCCTTGGAGTTTTAGAAGCAAAGGACAATGAAGTGGGGCAGGGCTGGGGGGTGGTTGTTCTTCTTATTGCCCATCCCCCTCTTCCCAAGACTTCTATAGCTCCTTTAAAGCAGGTGCCCTCCATTCTCCTTCACTCTGTTAATATCACACACTGTCTCTCTTTTGTTTGAAGACATTATAATAACTACATGTCCTCCTGCTTTTTTTGTCCATGCGTTTTTTCGATTCATTTCAATATTCTTTCTATTTCATTTTCTATATTACTCTTTGATGGGTATACTTTTTCTTTTTCTTTACATGTCTTGCTCCTCACCATTTTTCTGGTTTGTCTGTGATTTGGTGGTTGTTGTGGCGTGTGCAGAATTGGACAAGTTTACTGGTGTTAACACATTTTCAGTAGCAGAGAGAGGGAGAGAGAAAGAGAAAAGACTAGAACCAAATAGTGAATGCCTGAGCTTTCTGGCTGAATGCTTACCAATTGAAAGGGGTGGTTGCTCTGTCTGTCTCTCTCTCTCTCACTCTGTCAGGGTGAAAGGACCCACCTCAAAGGGCTTTTTTCACATTTCAGTCTTGTTTTTATCCTGTTGAAAAGAATTTGCTGCTGGGTGTGAAGACATTTCCATTGTACATCTGCCTGCATCTTATGTGTGTGTGTGTGTGTGTGTGTGTGTGTGTGTGTGTGTAGCTGATTTTTTTTAAGCTGAATGCCTAATGTAAGATTTTAAGCCATGTCCCGTTTGCCAAATTTAGATCTTGATGACAGAACAGTTACACTGATTGGAATTTGAGTTAAAGGATAATTCTTATTCTTGTAGTTTTGTCATAATGCACTCAAAGTAGTGGTCGACTGATACAGGTTTTTCAGTGGCCAGTAGCCAATATATATAAAACAAAGGAAAGTCATGCAGAGTACAATCTAATATACACTCACCTAAAGGATTATTAGGAACACCATACTAATACTGTGTTTGACCCCCTTTCGCCTTCAGAACTGCCTTAATTCTACGTGGCATTGATTCAACAAGGTGCTGAAAGCATTCTTTAGAAATGTTGGCCCATATTGATAGGATAGCATCTTGCAGTTGATGGAGATTTGTGGGATGCACATCCAG
>NC_060171.1:34764164-34812611 GCF_021292245.1 Micropterus dolomieu | reverse complement strand
TACAGGGATATCCTGGACGAAAACCTTTTCCAGAGTGCTCTGGACCTCAGACTGGCCCGAAGGTTTACCTTCCAACAAGACAATGACCCTAAGCACACCGCTAAAATAACGAAGGAGTGGCTTCACAACAACTCCGTGGCTGTTCTTGAATGGCCCAGCCAGAGCCCTGACTTAAACCCAATTGAGCATCTCTGGAGAGACCTGAAAATGGCTGTCCACCAACGTTTACCATCCAACCTGACAGAACTGGAGAGGATCTGCAAGGAGGAATGGCAGAGGATACCCAAATCCAGATGTGAAAAACTTGTTGCATCTTTCCCAAAACGACTCATGGCTGTATTAGATCAAAAGGGTGCTTCTACTAAATACTGAGCAAAGGGTCTGAATACTTATGACCATGTGATATTTCAGTTTTTCTTTTTTAATACATTTGCAAAAATTTCGACATTTCTGTTTTTTTCTGTCAAGATGGGGTGCTGAGTGTACATTACTGAGAAATAAAATGAACTTTTTTGATTTTTGGAAAATGGCTGCAATGAAACAAAGAGTGAAAAATTTAAAGGGGTCTGAATACTTTCCGTACCCACTGTACATACATACATACAGGTGCTGGTCATATAAATAGAATATCATCAAAAAGTTGATTTATTTCAGTAATTCCATTCAAAAAGTGAAACTTGGATATTATATTCATTCATTACACACAGATATATTTCAAATGATGATCAAAACTGTCAACTAATGAAAATCCCAAATTCAGTATCTCCGAAAATTAGAATATTACTTAAGACCAATACAAAAAAAGGATTTTTAGAAATGTTGGCCAACTGAAAAGTATGAACATGAAAAGTATGAGCATGTACAGCACTCAATACTTAGTTGGGGCTCCTTTTGCCTGAATTACTGCAGCAATGCGGCGTGGCATGGAGTCGATCAGTCTGTGGCACTGCTCAGGTGTTATGAGATCCCAGGTTGCTCTGATAGTGAACTTCAGCTCTTCAGCGCATTGTTGGGTCTGGCGTATCGCTTCTTCCTCTTCACAATGCCCCATAGATTTTCTATAGGGTTAAGGTCAAGCGAGTTTGCTGGCCAATTAAGAACAGGGATACCATGGTCCTTAAACCAGGTACTGGTAGCTTTGGCACTGAAATCTGCATCTCCATAAAGTTGGTCAGCAGCAGAAAACATGATGTGCTCTAAAACTTCCTGGTAGACGGCTGCGTTGACCTTGGATCTCAGAAAACACAGTGGACCAACACCAGCAGATGACATGGCACCCCAAACCATCACTGACTGTGGAAACTTTACACTGGACTTGGATTCTGGATTCTGTGCCTCTCCTGTCTTCCTCCAGACTCTGGGACCTTGATTTCCAAAGGAAATGCAAAATTTACTTTCATCAGAGAACATAACTATGGACCACTCAGCAGCAGTCCAGTCCTTTTTGTCTTTAGCCCAGACGAGACACTTCTGACACTGTGTCTTGTTCAAGAGCGGTTTGATACAAGGAATGCGACAGCTGAAACCCATGTCTTGCATACGTCTGTGCGTGGTGGTTCTTGAAGCACTGACTCCAGCTGAAGTCCACTCTTTGTGAATCTCCCCCACATTTTTGAATGGGTTTTGTTTCACAATCCTCTCCAGGGTGCGGTTATCCCTATTGCTTGTACACTTTTTTCTACCACATCTTTTCCTTCCCTTCGCCTCTCTATTAATGTGCTTGGACACAGAGCTCTGTGAACAGCCAGCCTCTTTAGCAATGACCTTTTGTGTCTTGCCCTCCTTGTGCAAGGTGTCAGTGGTCGTCTTTTGGACAGCTGTCAAGTCAGCAGTCTCCCCCATGACTGTGTAGCCTATAGAACTAGACTGAGACCATTTAAAGGCCTTTGCAGGTGTTTTGAGTTAATAAGCTGATTAGAGTGTGGCACCAGGTGTCTTCAATATTGAACCTTTTCACAATATTCTAATTTTCTGAGATACTGATTTTGGGGTTTTCATTAGTTGTCAGTTATAATCATCAAAATTAAAAGGAATGAACACTTGAAATATATCAGTCTGTGTGGAATGAATGTATACATTATACAAGTTTCACTTTTTGAATGGAATTACTGAAATAAATCAACTTTTTGATGATATTCTAATTATATGACCAGCACCTGTATATATATATATATATATATGACCTAACTATAAAATATTGAAAAATTAAAAGTAGCTTAGATGTAACTAAGCCACTTTTGCCATGTTGTTGTAGCTTAGCTTGCTACATTTCACTGGGGGGTAGCTTCTATGTAATGAAGCTTTATTTAATGAGTAGCTATTAGCTTAGCTCACTACAGTTTCCAAGTAGCACTGCTAAAGCAACACTTCTAAAACCTTCACAGGGAACCTTTAATTCTCGACATTTCCACTATATTCTCAAAATGCAAGATAAATTAATTATTTTTCTGTTATGAGTCTGCAGTTCTCCTCTCCTACCCCTTGTGTTGATGTTCTCTTCCCTCCCACTGTCTCCTGTTAGTCTCCCTGTTTGTCTCTCTGTGTTGTCTGGGCGTGGCTTCTCAGTCTGGGCCTGGCTCTCCACCTCCACCTGCGCACCTGATCTACATTCCACTTATCAAGACTCTGCAGTATCAACCTGGTTCTTCACCTCACTCATCGCCAGATTGTCAGCTTACCTCGGTGGTATTTGCGTTGCGGCCAACAAGTCTTGTGCTATATTTGTTGTTGTTTGTTTGTTTGTTTCTTGTGAGATCACTTACCTTGTCTCCCTGTGCTCAGCTCACTGCCCGCCTGGAATAAACTTTATATTTCTGGATTTGAACCTGCCTTGATTCTGCTTTTGAGTCCATTCACCTAGTCTGCCATAACATTTTCCTTAAGTTAAGCACGTACCCGATATTGGGAGCAGATTCGTCTGCTCAATATGAAGAGAAAGAGCCCACTTACAGCCCTGTGGGATGTTCTGTTCTCAAGTTGTGGGCCTGTAAAGCAAAAGGGAGTGCTTTTGGTCATAGGAATGTTGATCAATATCCACTGTTTTTATCAATATTTCAATGTTTTATGTTGTGGTGGTATGGACAGAAAGAGTGTTTTGAGGAAAACTCCCAATAAAAGTGAACATATAAGCAGTAAATATGGCCAAAACATTCGCCTGGTATATTTTTGAAAAATTTTGTAATTACTGTTGTATATTAGTTTCTTTTCATCAGAGTTACAGTTATATTCCAGGTGTATCAGAAGATATTCAGTTGCATTATAATTTACAGGATAATGGTTTTGATGGGGATATTGCTATTAATATAGAGATTTTATACCTGTCGAGGATGAAAATATGTTATTTTCCTTTATTACATCTCCATTTACTCTTTATATAAAAAAAAAAAATAGGTTCATTTACAGTTGATTCATATTCCTTAGCCTCTGACCTATCAAAGGAGACCAAAATTATTAATCTAGGGCTAATAGCTAGAGTTATTACTGATTAATTTTAGGTATGTTATTTTAGGAGTTTTTTCTGGAAATTGGTGTCTGTTTCTAAGAAGTTAAGGTGGCCCTGATACTCCTTCGTTCATACAGTATGTTTGCTCTTGAGGCAGCAATCTACATGTACCTATTCTTGAAGATTAAGCCTACACGTCATCAACTGCAAAGAGCTTTTCAAATTTGCAGAATTTGAAGGATTATTGACCGCAATAACCCCAGTTTATAAATTAAAATTAACAGATAATTTCCTTTTTTGGGGGTCTCTGCATTTTTGACCTTGCAGAATCTACCTTTGCGTGCAAATAGAAGAGATTTCCATCATCATCTGTCTCAAATCATATTACAAAACTGTGCCTGAAAAAATAACTCAAAAAATATGACATTTTTAATAGTAAAATAGAAGATAATGTGGTAATTGATCTACAAAAATTCAAAAACACCAGTATGATTGTTAAGGTTTTGTGAGAGTAAATCTCTACCTCATTTAATCATCATTTGTGAATTTAATGCATTTGCTTTGATGATGATATCTTGTCACAGATGCAAGGCTGGATTAACTTGCTACAGGCCAAAAATGAGCTGCTGAGCCCTCTTTCGGTGGATTTTTAGTGTGGTAATTTGATTGAACACATTAATTTCACAATGTGCAACATATCAGAACAAAGTGAAATTGTGAAGGTCTAAAAACTAGATTTTGACACAGGAACCATCTTTGGGACAAGTCCTTAAATTCAGGTAATAAGGCAGGACTCAGGAGGCATCTTCTTAAGTCTTTGTCATGTCAGTTGATGTCCTTTAGTGGTGTATGTTTCCAAAAGAATTTCTGCCAAATACTATTTTAACACAGTAAGCCTGGAACTATCGGGACCTCTGCTGTTCTGA
The DNA here is from genome assembly GCF_021292245.1 of Micropterus dolomieu. Classification (NCBI taxonomy): domain Eukaryota; kingdom Metazoa; phylum Chordata; class Actinopteri; order Centrarchiformes; family Centrarchidae; genus Micropterus; species Micropterus dolomieu. Next base: position 34,808,243 of record NC_060171.1, on the reverse strand, counting down.
GACCCCTGTGCACTTTTTTACCTCATAAAAATAAAATGAAATCACATCTATCGAGTGTGTCTGGAATCTCATATCTAGTAATTCAGCTTTGCACAGATATAAGACACCATTATATTCAAAGTTTGAAGAAAACCGGTCAGGTTGTTAAACTACATGCACTGCTGTATTGCAGACTTTTCCAGAGTCCTCAACGACAGGACTAACCTGTTAGGGCAAAAACTCTCTGTTGGGCCCCTGTTATGAAACCTACATGATAGGCCCTCAAGATCAGGTTGTAATGCAGGACCTGCCAATGTTGATATTTAGTAGGTCTTACCTGTGTTGCTCATTTGGTGATCAATTTCTGCTCAACAAAAGACTCTATTATGCTAATGCATATGTGATTCTCAATATTTATATAAAGACTACCAGTGAAAATGAATATAATTTAAAAAATAGAGGCTGATGTTTTAGGAATTCAAGCCTAAAATTTTGTGGTGCATAATATATACTATATATGAAATATGTAGTGCTGCACAGGAATGCAGTAAACATGTGTAGGCTATTCTTTTGTGAATAAAAACGTCATAGTATTTACAATAAAAATTCAATAAAATCAAAAATTTGGATCTTTACAATCGAAATGTGGTATGGAGTCTATAACAGCTCTAAATTGTGTTTATAATGTTGATGATCACGCCTAAAATCTGAATACATCCACCCAGTTGAGATACGCCGGGCAGGAAAAGTAAGAATCCTATCTAAACCAATCATATCGGCGTTCTGACCAGGGGGGCCAATGAGGATAGAGGAAACATGGAGCCCCGCCCCTCCCGCGGTAGGTTGCGTCGTACAGAAAGTCACCTCGTCCTGTCGGTCAAACAGAAGCTACTGAGAAGCTAGCAGCGCTAGCTTGGTCACAGTGGCTCCCGGGGAAGGTCGACAGTAGCACAACAGCATCCTCTCATATCGTTTAACCGACCCGTCAGTTATTTAGCTGTTAACATCGCACAAACAGGCGAAGACAAACCGAACTTAAATTCAGTGGCTTTTAAAAAAAAAAAAAGGAATTAGCTAGCTTAACATTTAGCAAGCTAGCTTCGAGTTCGGGTCTTCATTTCCTTCAGATCATCTACAATCATGGCTGCGCTGAGAGTGTCCTATCACAGGATCTTGGACCGGATCGAGCATATGCTGCCGGCCAAACTGAGACCTCTGTACAACCACCCGGCAGGTAATGTGGACTTCATGATCCAGCTCCTTAACTTAGCAGGCTGGATCTGTAACTGTAACGTTATCTGTGTGTTCAGCTGGAAGTGATGTGGATGCACTAACCTGTGTCTAAACAGCAGCCCCAGTTTATTCTTGATGTCTGAGCTGTATGAAAGTGTTTGACTGAATGTGTCACTCTGTGGGACCCTAATCTGCTGTGATAACACTAAGTTTAGCTGCTCAGTCTGGGAAGAGGAGTTTATAACAGGCAAAGTTAAGCCAGGACGTTTATTGTGGTTTTAAATTCTGGGTTTGAGAGGAGTTCAGGTGCATTGATAATCTGCTTTTTTTCATTTTATTGTTCAGTCCATGAAATATTCCCAAAAAACGTATTTCTTTGCCAGACCAACAGCCCACAAGTCAAACATATTCAATTTAAACTTAGACCAAACAGAGAAAAGCAGCAAATCCTCACATTTGAGATGCTGAAAAAAGTGAATGTGACATTTTTACTTGATCAAATGATTAATCGCATACGTTTCAGTCTTAATTGTCTCATTGTTTAAGATCTAATATCATTTATAGCATTCTTCATTTGTCTAAGTCTTGTGACACAATGTTGAACATTAAAGTAACTTCTTCGCTCAGTTTGTTGGGACCACCTCGCTCAGTGTAATGCAGCAGTCCTGCCATAAATCCTACCTTCATGAAGGTATATTTTGACAATCCACTTCCTATAAATGAGCCCAGACTAAGTATAGTAGAGACACCTCCCACTGTAATTATACAGTCAACAGCACCGCAAAGGACAGCCTCCAAAATGATGAGTGGGACCTCTCTACAACAGCTTAAACAAAAACATTATGACGTTCATGAAGGGGAGATTTTGTATAGAAGTACCTGATAAACTGAATGTGTTTCTTCTGTTCACAAAGTACAACTTGAACACACATTCAGCTCTGTTAACTAGAGGGTACTGAGATTTAAGGAGTCACGGGGGGTCACAGGTGTCGTTCTGGTCTTTGTTTAGTCTGCGTATTAAGAGTACTGGAGCTTTGGTTGTCAAGGGCACATTGACTAGGTATGAAGGGGCGGCGACAAAAGCCAACTCCCTCAACGACGATTTGCAACAACTGAAGTACCAGTTTTTGTTTAGCCTACAGCATTGGGCGGGAATGTGAAGAAAGCAAGCTTATTTGTTCCAGACCAGCAACTTTTTTGTGGTCCTGCACATTTTTCTTCCCTGTGTGCAAACATGTACGTGTGTCTTCTCCCAGTGTGTTTGGGGACATTTAACACTGGATTTTCTGAAGAGTCTGCTTCCAGTGTGTGCATCAGTTTGACGTGTCCAAGTATCTGTTACACAGATAATCACGCTTGCCTGTATGGAATTAGGTTTCATATTTACAGTCATTAGAAAATCCCAGCAGGCAGTTTAGTTACGTCAGAGGGAAAGCCTTTAAAAAATAAATATTGTGAAATCCAGTGTTAGAACATAACTGCCCATTTTCATGTTTTGTTTTTTTTTTCTGTTTTTATTCCAGGTCCAAAAACAGTTTTCTTCTGGGCCCCGATGTTTAAATGGGTAAGGGCATTTTCACACAGTTTAATCTGTTTTAATATATGTAAGGACACCTTAGACTAGTGGTTTCCAAACCTTTGTGGCTCGAGACCCCTTAAAAGATTAAATAGATTAAAAGCTTTGTCTACATGCAACCCCCCCTCTTCACATGCTGCTTATATCTGTGCGTGGTGGCCTGTTAATCAATGATGCACTTTGTGTTATCTGACGATGTCAACTTATTATAATTCTTTTTATTATACTCTTTTTCAAAAGGGTCCTGGCCAAGACAGGCAGCAGCACAATTAAAAAGGTTGCAGACATAGAGAGAGATATCAACATAAAACAATTTACAATGGGAATAAATAGTAAGTTTCAAAGTCTTAAAATATCAAAACATTTTTAAATATTCATCAACAAGGATCTAACTTATAACCAATCATAACATCTACAGCCACAATTGCCAGCCTCCATGTCAATTAAAAGTACTTTAAAACAACCAGTGAAACTGGCTCCTGAAGATTCAGGAACTTTTGCAGTTGATTTCAAGCAAAGGGGGCAGCATACTTAAACGCTCCCTTTTACCAATTCAGTCCGGACTTGAGGGACAGAAAGGGCCTTTCCAAAACTGCTTGCTACTCCCTCTCACTACCTACTTCCACTCCGTTTGCGCGTTCATGTGGAGGCTCCGTCACATTGAGTGGTGAAAATGTGGGATTTTTAAGTTCCGAAATCACACTAACATTTCATATCACCATTCAAAGCGTAACAACGTAACCCAAAGGTTATATTGTGTTTAATAAAAAAATGGTCTTGTCTGCTAGACAATAAAACTGTTTCCGACCAGAGTTCACTCCGTGTCAGAGTGGAAGTGGTGAGGGTGTAGTTTCGGAAAGGCCCATAGTAGTAATGAGTCCTCAGAACCAAAACAGTATCTTCCTGTACTTTTCTCTTGGATGTGCTCGGTCTCTCTCCCTCTTCTACCAGACACACAAGCTACGCCACACATATGCGCTGACCTCCTTCCTTCAGGGTCAGGGTTACAGTTCTGGATTTATTCACGCACTTTAAAAAGCTTCTTTTCACATGTTTATTTAAGCATTATATGTTATTGGGAGAAAACCGGTAGTTCTATGTAAAGTCAGACGTTGAGCACCCCATGTAGCTAAAATGGTATGATTCTCGTTTCATAATGGGTCTGCGATGTTTGGACTGTGAGATTGGGATTGAATCAGGTTTCGCCTATCGAATCTTCGACTATTTGGGGCCACGTCTACAAAATGTATGAAAAAATCTACAAAATTTTGCGTAGCAGAAAGATGTTTTTCTTTTTTTCTTTGCTGTTAATCATCTTGTGAACCCTTTGGGGTCCCAAACGCCAGGGTTGGGAATCAGTGCCATAAACCTAAGTTAACCTGTAATTATTAGTCTTATCAAGTCAAATTGATCTGTTAACATACAGTAAATACAGTAAAATGTAGTTTTCATCTTTACAGGGTCTGGTTGCAGCTGGTTTGGCTGATATGACTCGACCAGCAGACAAACTCAGTACCTCCCAATCTGCAGTGCTGACAGCCACTGGTGAGATGAGATTAAATGGATCTTAATATGGACTACAAACGGAGACTTTACCATCAAACCTCTCAGTTTGCAACATGTTTTTTTTTTTTTTTTTTTTTAAATAGAGATGTGATCCAGGAAAATATAATGAGAAAATTAGAAGAAACCAGGCACCAGAAAATGTTTGAGTTATCGGTCGTGTAAAAAAGTTTAAATTCATGTGGGGAAAATGTGCATTTTTTTTTATATTACAGGGACAAGTCAGACTTCCTATTGCAAAGTTTTCAAAATATGTAGCCTTAAATTGAGTCAGTGTTTTTCTTTTCTTTTCTTTTTTTTTTTTTAAACTCTCACCTTGAATTCTTGACATGCATTTCGTAATTGATGAGTCCAGTGTTCAGAGAGATTTGACCAATCTGTGCTAAAGGTTGCCTGATGTGTCTGCTTTTGCAACGTGTTTCTTCAAACAGATCTTATCTGTTATTTTTTTGCCAAAACATAGACTCTGTTCTCATATACAACAGCGGGTTAACCATTATTATGCATAACCTTCACACCCACTGTTGTCCTCCTCCTCCCAGGCCTGATCTGGTCCAGATACTCGTTGGTCATTATCCCGAAGAACTGGAACCTGTTTTGTGTCAACTTCTTTGTCGGCTCCGCGGGAGCCTCGCAGCTCTACAGAATCTGGAGGTACTATCATTATAACTGACCAATGAATTATCTGACCTGATTATAAGGGGCCTAGTTTGTGATTGGGACTGGGTTGTTGGTTCAATCCCCTGACTGGCAGATTAAAAACTTACCACCACTCAGGCGGCAGATCAGACTGTGGTTGTACTGGGAAGCTTCCAGGTGTGAATGTGATCAGGGCATTCTGCAAAATGGGAGGCTACCTCTCAGTGTAATGTTTAACATTACAGTATGTTATACATTTACTACACTTCTTACTGTGTCAGCTGCAATACACATTTGTCATAAAGAGTAAAACTCACTGAATGACCATGAAAACTGAAACAATTGCACATAGTTGACAAATAAACTACCTGTGTGTGTGTGTGTGTGTGTGTGTGTGTGAGTGAATGAATGAACAGGATCCCTGTCAGGCCAAATTAAAAGTCTGCTCTTAAACTGCTCTTAAATTCAGGCTAAATTAGAAATAATAAGCATTTTTGAGCTGCACCAGTCTAGGCATTCATTAAACTTTGGCATCAAGGTTCCAAATTAAAATCTTGTAAAAATATTAATTGTCATGTACATCCTAGTAGTTACAGAAAATGTGTTTTCTCCCAAATCAGACGTACAGATGTGTTGAAAAGCACACCTCCATATTTTGTCTTAAAACTATTGCCGTTTTTCCATTACCAGTACCAGCTCAACTCGCGTCGACTCGTCACACACAACTGCCGCGACGTAATGTTCAATGCGACACACACACACCAGCGACCCACAAACAACTGTCTCTTGATTTAAGTTAAAACGTTTCAACATTCCTCAGAATGTAAACACAGATAAGCGGTATGAAAACCTTCCAGCTGTGTTTTCTTCTGCCGTTGTTGCTGCAGCGGTCTGTGTGACGGCGGGAGCAGAGGGCTCTGTGAGCGGGCGGCTGGCCGGCCTCACACGCTCCTCCCGCGGGTTGGCGCAGGCTTCCCCCGCAGACACTTGCGGAGCTCCTCAACTCCGAAAATATTCAAGCACATTTTTGTTCCCCCATCACTTCTCGTAAAACTGTCAATATTCGAAATCTACACAGCTGATTTCTCACCTCAAAACTTCTCAGAAGTGGATTTAGTGATGAAAGAACGTATGAAAGTTGTAAAACAGGCATCTGTCAGGCGCGCAGTGAATAGTGACGATTCTCTCTGACCAATCACATTTTAGTATCCACTCAACTCGCTTAGAACATTGACAGAGGTGATATGAAAAAAAGTACCTGGAAGCAGGTACAACTTTTCCACAATGGAAAACCAAAAAAAGTCGAGTCGAGACGAGCCGTTACCGTGCTATGGAAAAGGGGCTTATGTGATTTTCATTCTTTTCATTCTTAAATAATAACTAGATAGTTACAGTTGTAGTTGATTGTAAATGCTATTTCCTGAATTTAATTTGTGTTATACTGAGGTGTTTCTAATATTAAGTCCATCCCATTTATATCAGTGAGGGTACTAAATATTAGAGCTACCACTCAGTATAACTCAGTTCAAGTTCAAATCAGCAGCAGCACCACCAGAAAATACATCCGCCAAACTGACCATGAGGTTGAGTCAACACCTCTCTAAAACATTATAACTTCATGAAAGGAGGATTCATTTCTGGATTGCAGTACTGAATACTGAATATACTGAATAAGATTTAGCTAGGTAGTCAACAAACAAACATCCTATGTAAAATGTCTGCACTGTTTATGTGCACACAACCACATAAAAGTTTCCCTGGTAGAGGCCTGATATTTTACCATATCTTTCATTGATGGTCAATTCCAGCATCCATTTTAGCAGAAAATGTGCACTCGTGATGCAACGGCGGGTAGCAGGGATGTGTGTCCAATGCCGGAAAACACTTGGGTGGGTTGAACACCATTCAACCTACACTTTGATGGACAGAATTCAGAGCTCACTGTATCTCACAATTCACCACTTCACACAAGTCCAGCTGTTGTCAGACAGAAACCATGAAAAGTTATGTCTTTTTTCGCCTTCTATTACTCCTCATTTCCTGAATGTGTATCATTTACTGTCATCTGATTCTAACTGTGATCCTGCTTATTTGTCACAACAAATCATCTAAGCCCGATTGTGCCATGTAGTATTTGTGTTTGCGCGAGTGACAGGACGTCCTTATAAATCAAGCGTGTCTGACAAACTTCCTGTCTTAATTTGAGTACTGTGGCAATCACCGGAAATATCTCACATAAATAGGAGGCAAGTGTGGGTATTGGTGTTTAGCCTGAGAGATTAAACCCAGGGTAAAAAAAAAAAAAAAAGTCTCACGGTTGCTGGTTGTGCTGCACCGTAATAACTAAAGGCAACACTAATGAGTGCATCAAGATTTTTATTTCCTCTAGTTCTATACTAGAAAAGAACAATGCCCAGAGAGATTTTGGTAATAAAATCTAACTAAATATGATGATTTATTAAAAAAAATAATAAGCAGAACTGATTAAAAAGTTGTTACAGCTCACGTGTGATTCTTTTATTGACTGTGTTGAAGCAGCACATGAAACAGACGGCAAATAAAAAACATTTTGTTCAAATTTTATTCTTAATAATATGTTTTCTTCTCGGTAGGCACAAGCAGGATATGAAGGCACAGGCTAAAGAGGCCGCAGAGTCCTGAGAGCTTTCCTGTTGCCAACCCTCCACCTGATTGAGTGGACAGAGAGGGAGACGTCACACCGGGCACTAACCTGCCCCTTCTCATCATCTCTACATGTTGTCTCCATAACACCCATGCCATAACCATTATTCTACCACATTAAGCCTGCTATCCCTGTTGGAAATGTGCACTTTTCTTTAAGTTTCAAATTTCCTCAGGGTGTAAAAAACAATTAAATAAAAAGAGAACTATAGTCAACACACACTCAAGAAAGGTGGTCATCAACGCACAAGTACTACTTGTTCAACAAGTTGTATGATTGTAAATTTTTTTAAAATTTAATTTCATGATTCTAGTCACGACATCTGTACCTCAGTGATTATTCAATCATTATTGATCACCATGTAATGATTCCTTCCATCTTAATGGCTTTAAGTCTTTTAATGTATGTGAGAGTAAATCATAATTTATTAATCACTTGATTAAAAAATGTCTCTTGCAGTTTAAACTGTACAGAAAGATGCTGTTATTTTCTGATTCTTTATCGGGATACCTTACACAAATGCCACATATTTAACCTGTGCAGCTTTTTATTGATTCTTTCTAAAGAGTCAACTAGCAAACACGGGTACTGATGTGCTAACAGCTCTTAACAGACTGTCTGCTGGATGCCTCTTTTGTTCCTGGAAAGGTGTTTAATGGTTTTTCTGTGTAAGAATGGTACTTTATTTGACATGTTCCACCTGACTATTTTAGCAATAATCAGTGTCATCACTTTAAAATACTTATTGATCTGCTGACTGTTTGAACAAATGACACTTGGGAGGTTGATCATTGTGGTTTTGTAGGTATATAATGGCTATGTAATGCTAATAAATCATGTTGAACACATACAGCTGGTTTAAAGTATGGAGATCTCAGAATTTGCAAATACAAAGTGACTGAAGCTGAAGTTTAAAGGGGCACCAGTGTTACACATGAAGACCAATTTACTTCTCACCATTAGTACTATTCAAACTGAAAATAATAATGCCTTGAGATGTCTTTTTATTTTATTTTATAGAAAGCCTGTGTTGAGAGGCAGTGAGTGCCTAAGTAAAGGTTATTGAGTTGCAATATGGAAACCATTAATGTATTCAGGCCATGTTTGGAGGTTGACCCAGAGGAGGGGCTGAAAAATAATAAATTAGATTTATGTAGTGTTTTTCTTGGTACTCAAAGATGCTTTACAGAGGGTAAGATGAGATGAGGATATCTTTAAATCTCTCTCAATCAAATCAAGTTCACACAAGCTTAATCGCTAACTACTTTTATACATTATTAATCCTTTTTTTAATTTTTCACGGAAAAAATTCCACACATTTAACGGAAAATAACCAGGAGATTCATCCATAATGAAAATACTAATTAGCTGCAGTCCTTAAATATACATTATGTCTGGTCCTAAAAGTAGGCTACTTCAGTTGCAGTGGTGGAAGTGTTTACTTAAGCATAAATAGCAATACCCCACTGTACTTGCCCTACAAGTAAAAGTCCTGCATTCAAAACCTTACTTCAGGGAAAGTATGTAAATTAGCAAAAGCTAAAACTACATTATGCAGAAAAATGGTCCCTAGTGTGTATGTTGCATTTTACTGCTGTAGTTGTTTAAGTTTGAGCTCATTTTAACGTTTTTATATATTGTTACATAGTTTAATCCACAGCAATGCATCATATTCTCTAAAATCACCATATTTGTTGTGTCGCTGAGACAAGACGTAAGAGACAGGGTTCCCGCGGCTCCTTAAAAAGTCTTAAAAGGTCTTAAATTGAAATCAGGGAAATTAAGGTCTTAAATTTACCGTACATTTGCTAGGGTAGCTATTAAATTTGCCGATGGTGCGTTTAAAGCTAGTGGGGAAATTGTAACGCACAGTCGCCTAAAACGCCTAATTCGCGTGTATTTGTATGGTTTTCTTTTAGTAATTGACAATGTGAGACCCCGCCGTTAATATAACTCATATATGTTACCTTTACGTTAGCTACAGACGTTGACGTCTGGCTGCCTGTCATATTGTCAGTCGTGGCTGCATGATTGGGAGACGCAAGTTAAAGTGGTTGGAGGAATTTCTGATCGTTCTGTGTAGCTCAAACTGTAGCCTGCATCACGTCCTCCTCTCATTTGCGCAGGGCCAAAAATGAAGTATGTCTTTCACCGTGATTTGTTTTACTCCATGGATTATTTACCTCTCTGTAGCGGCGCGCCTGTGTATTAGCTCTGCTGGAAAGTGAAAGTGAAACTTAAGTTCGGTTATTTTAGTAGTTTGTATTAAGTTTAACACAGCAGTGTATGAGTAAGGGCTGGATGATATGGACAAAAATAGTACAATCATTATTTAATCATTATTTTTATTATTATAAGTTTAAAGGCAGATTTTTTGCTCCTGAAGAAACCAGATAGTTAATTGTGCTTTTAAACTTTTCTTTATGGTCAGAACATGACAAACACTTGATTCCAAAAAGCAGCCTGGTATCAAACAGTGGATCACTTCACAAAGCTGAGGTAGAACATTCAAAACAAATATGCATGAGAAAAATAAAGTAATATCTTTTTTCAGTCCCTTTTCCTCAACACAATAAATATCTTAATAGAAAAGAAAGTGCTAATTCGTTTGTGATTGAAATGAATTAAATCAAATATTTATTGAACATTTCTATATTGTTATTGAGGAAGATTGCATCACGATAATTAACATTATTGTTTTATTGCCCTGCCCTAGTTCACCACAAACGGACATGATCAGTTCACCAAAAACCTGAGCATGATCAATAGGCCTAATTGCCACTGTTAGAGCATGTTTATGCATGACACTGAATGGACACACTGTCTAGGCTCCTGTCTGCGCTGTCAGACATTTGTATTTTATTTGCAGAAGGCTGTGACCGGTACATATTTCCACCCAAGTAGTTGTTGTACGTGGATAGACAACATATTTGCATCCATGTGGTCATGGTGTGCCTGACCACCTCCAGAGGTCGTTTTGTTGATTGGATCACAATCTGTCCTCAATGCGTCTCGGGTGCATTTATACCTGTAGGCCTACTTATGACTACTCATGTGGTCAAGTGCTACCTGATCACAATCTGATCACCCAAATACATTTTAATGCCAAGTGTAAACAGCCTCTATGTTCCCCGATTCAGAATATGCAAGTGTTTTTTTGTGTTACAAAATGTACCTGTAATCTGATTACGCCTTTTTTTCTGTACTGTAACAAAATACAGTTACTTTATTTTTGTAACGCCGTTACTTGTAATCCGTTACTCCCCAACCCTGGACCTCACTGAAATAAAAGAGAGCAGACACTGGGACATCTCATCCACACAGTAAAATCAGCAAACCCAAATTAACATGGTCAGAGTTGATTTTAATACTTTTAAAGTGTCTATATGGGTTCACACCAAGGAGTGTTAATTTAACTATTTTTGGGACGTGCACAGACATTTTGATGGGCAGAAGCTCAAGTTAAAAAAAGGGCACTTCTCATAATTTCTTTAAGCAAAACATTAAATATATTAACACAATTGTAACTTCCTTCCAATTTATTTTAATTCCCTCACACTCATGCAATTATTTAATACTTTTTAACATTTTTACTTTTCTACAAAATAATCAGTTCACACAGAGACCACGGTCTTCTTTAGTATTCGCAGGAGCAGGCAACAGCAAAGGAAACTATGCCACAGTAAGCATGTTATCTATGCTACTAGTATATATTTAGAATACATGACTGCACCAAGGAGAGGGATATAGTTTTATTAATAATTTGTTTATTTTTCACAAGGCAATAAATTGTTTTAATTCTTTTGGTGTTATTTGTCATGGAAATTGTATCTCTCTGGTGAGGGATTAAGCAAATTATTGACACATAAACAGCTGGTCCAGAGACCTGCTGCCTAGGGCAGCTTCAGGCGTCTGGCCCTGAGCAAAGAGATGCATAATCATTTACATAGTCTAGGTTTCTATGTTTTGGGGAACAGAGATCATCTCTTGGCTTTGAATGAACATTCCAGGACAGGAGAGGAACAACAAGAGAGGGAAAACACCAAAACAATCTCACAGCTCTGACATAAACCCTAGTAAATGTGGACGGACTAACATAAGGAGTATAGAAGAAGGAAAGGTTAAGGATAAAACACCCAATACATCTATATCTATAAGCCATAACAATAATAGTAATAATACTAATATTAAAAGATTAAGTGTAAGAGGACCCTAACACATACATACACTTCAAAATAAAATAAAAATCTTCACACTAAACTGTGGCACTGGGCTGAAGGCATAATTAAAATAAATGTTATTTAAATACTTTTTTTTTAACAAGCAAGACACCAAATTTGTAAAGATAACCTTCAGCTTCACACAGCCATGCAACAGAATACTTAATAGCCTGAATACATTAATGTTTTGATCAAAAAAAGAATTACATTAATTGTTAGAAAAAGCCCAAAGTCCAGCCCAAAGGGAGTTCCCATCTCCCACAGAAAGCACTGCTCTGAACCAAGGGGACAGATCGGACAGTGAAGCCGACCAAAGCCTGCATGGAGGGATCCATGTAGGCCCAAAAATGACATCAAAACCCTGTGACACCCCGTCGCACATGAGAGATGTAACCGTATTGCTTAGATTATAAACTCTCAGAAATCTAAAACAACTATTCGGCCATCAGTGTTTCACTGCATTGGTGTTTCACAGGTGAGCCTCGTAGGTGGGCTGATTAATCAGTGACGATCCGAGTCAGACAAACACACTGAGCCATGAAACTTTTTGTTGGTGCAGCTACGCAGCTACCAGAATTACGGTGTTTCTGCCGTAATTCTAGGTCATTAAACCACGGTTATGCTGCGCGATCATGCGCAGTAGACGCTGGTGCCAACAGGAAGTAGCCCTCTAGTAGTATTTTATTGGTCCAAAACTGGCTTCACTGCTCTCCATTCAAATCAGCAGAGTGGCTTCGTCCAGTAATATACTGTCTATGCTCTAAACTCCCTGAAAACAGCTCTTTGTAGTACAGCCCTTCACTTCCTTTACTTGTGACGTCACAATGAAAATGCGTCATAAAGCTTGCCAAGCGGCTAGTGGGGGTCAGGCACGCCCTCAAACCAAGCTAGTCTGAGTGGAGGCCCTTTGATTTTAGTTAAGCCCCTTAAACCATAGACTGTATATAAAACTCCCCTTTGTTTGGTTTTCCATTGTAGAAATGTTGTACCTGCTTCCAGGTACTTTTTTTCGTATCACCTCACCTCCGTCGAGGTTCCAAGCGAGCTGAGGGATACTAAAATGTAGCGTGAAAACACGACAGACTGCTGATTGGTCAGAGAGAATATTCACTATTCATCCAACGAAGGTTAAAGTCAAGGGCAACTGGACTTGGTTGAAGATACTGGAAGGCGTTTCGTCCCTCATCCAAAGGACTTCTTCAGTTCTGACAACGCCTAAAAGTGAATTTCTACTTCAGTACTAAAAAAAAGACCAAGGTTTTTCTTTTGGCTTTAGAGAATAAGATTAAAAGAAAGGAAATTATTGTTTTAAATGATAAAGACTATTGAATAGTCTGCTTATTTGACTTGTGGTGCGGTGGTTGACTATATGGGTGTTTATGTTCATGCACTGAAATATATGCAATAAACTCGCGGGAGGAGCAACATAACATGTTTTTAAAACATAAAGGTCCAGCAATGCTCTGTGAAATACATTTGAACATGGCTGTTTACACGAAGTTTTTCTTTTGGAGATTGAAATGAAAGCCAGCTGAGTTTAATTATTTTAGTCAGTGAAATTAATAATTTAAACGTTAATGGCTTTATTATTATCTATTCAACATCTTTGTGATAAAATTAATTTGTGTGATGCTTGTAATGTGTTTTTTACTCGGAGCTGTTGATTCTACTTTTGAGTTGGAGAGTAGATGGTTTCATGTTGTATTTAATCTATTTTAATGATTTTTTAAACAATGACATGTACATACTGTACATGAGGAAGACAATGACAATATTAGAGACACTTCCAAATATAAGGCAGCACCCAAAGGAAAACCCTGTGTTGATTAAATGTGTAACAAGCAATATACATGGTGTTATTTTAAAAAGTAGAATAATTGAACATGCTTGCATTATTCAAAATGTATGTCTGAAAGATAAATTCCAGTTTTACTTAAGAAAAAATGTCAAGATTTCAAAAAGTGTCCAATAAAGTATTTGCACAGGCTGTGTGCCTGTGACTTGTAAGATAATGTCATACATTTACATAATTAAATGTTGGTCAATTGATTTATTTTAAAAGAACTGTAACATCTTAGAAACATGAAATAGGCCTTTCCTTTAGTAAACAGGTGGTTTCCATTCCCAAACCTGTGACTTTAGTTGAGTAGCCAATCAGTAGTCACCAGGTGCACTCAATTAACTTCAAACCACCACCTGCAGCATTTCAAGAGGCTACATCTTTGTCTGGGTGTTCAGCAGTTACAGGAAGGCCTTCACATTGCTTCATGGCTGGTGTCAGAGTTGAGCTGCTGGTGGTCCTGATTGTGACTCTGCTGGTTTCAGTAGAGGGATGGCCACAGATAAAGAAAATTCAACGTACTAATGTTTATGAGAGCCGCCAGCTGTCTGAACCACGAAGTGCTACATCGCCAGGTAAATGACCACCAATGACACAGCACTGATAATGAGCGTGTGGTCACTGAAAGCAGGTTCTTGCAAATGTCGTCTTTCACATAAGCCTGCATAAAGAACTTCACCATATTAACAAATCTGGGTCTGCATATGTTTTTACAGCTGGACCATAATGTAATTTATAAGGGATGGTAACAGACATCACTGTCATTTACAGAGTTAAGTCACAGACTTTATGATTGTGGTGATCACCTTGGTGGTGTTTTTTTTTTTTTTTTTTTTTTCTTTGTATAAATCACTCTTGGACGGACTGAGACTTAAGACGCTTGCTTGTAGAAATGCATGACCAAAAAAAAATTATATCCAGATGGTGTGTTCCAACATGAGTGTTTATTTACTTCCTGCTTACAGAGGTTGAAAGAAAATGATTACATGAACTAAATGTTAACTAAGGTATTAATAACAATACAATTGACACAAGGTCTAAACTGTATGCTCCTTCAGTCAGCTATGCCACTAGGCTGCAGCACACTCCTTTTATGCCTTTTGGACCTGCAAGGACATGAGCATGAACAAATCATGCAAATATTTAAATTTACAATCAAATTGGCTCCTACAATGATCCTTCTGCTGTTTAAAAACAAACTAAACTAACTTAGTGGATCAAACCTATGAGAAATTATTAGCCTATGTAATTCCATGAGCATAGAGCATCAAGCATAGATGACCTGAGATGTCTGTTTCAGTCATTCTAGCAACTGCTTAATCATGAAGACTTCGGAAGAAACTATTTGGTTGGGCTGTCTACATTGACTTGACAGGAAATGGCTGTATTTTTATTTTTTTGACTGCAGTCATCTGATATTAACAATTGCCCCTCTCTCCTCCAGATGACCGCAGGGAGGACGACCACAGTGAAGATGCAGTTCTTGAGGATTCATTACTTCAAGTTCAAGGTGCCATCACCAGTGGAAACTCATACAATTTTGCTAACCATGGAGATCAGATTGACGCAGTAGTTTCTAATCCAAGAACATGGCGCAGAGGTACTGATGGTGGTTTCCAGATGGAACTTGAAGATATCCCTTCAAGGAGCCAGACTAGCAGTACCGGTCAGCGTCGGACTGGGCTAGATGTGGTTTGCGGTGATGTTGGCTTCCAAATTACTCTGCTGACCGGTTCATTGAGTGAAGTTAAAGTTGTGGGTATGTACGTGACTGTTGTGCATATTTAAACTCAAGTCTTTATTATGCTGAATGCATGATGTAAACTGACCGGGCTTTCATGTCCATCAGGCTCAAAGGACCTGCTGTCTGTTATGGATGCTCCAGAGTCTTGTGGTTATGAAGTGAATCCTTGGACTAAAACCTTGGCTGTACCTTTCACCGGGTGCTATGTGAAACGGGTAGGTTTCTGTAAATGTACTGTAAAGTAATTGCCTTGGCTGTGTAATCTTCTAAAATTGTTGCGTATGTCTTGAATTGAGTTCAATCCTCAAAAAGCTCTGAATATTACAGAGTGACCGCTACAGCCTGCAGTTGTTGTATGTCGACGCGTTTGATCAGACACAAGTTACTACCGCATCTTGTGAGAGAAGTCTGAAGTTTGACCCAGGCGTGTTCCCTCGCTCCAGCGGCCAAATAAAACGCATTGACCCAATCCCAGTGCTGCCGCAACGGCCTACATGTCTGCAGCGGCCAGGGTCGTCGCCGCCGCCGCCCCAAGGGCCCCAGCGGCCAGGGTCGTCGCCGCCGCCGCCCCAAGGGCCCCATGGGGAGTACAAACTGCATTCAGCAAATGTGCTGAATACTAATGTTAACACTTTACAGGTTTTTGATGTCAATGTATTTTTTTTTTTGTCATTGTCCGATTAGGTTGTGGGATACCCACAGGGGAGCAGGTGACTTGTGGCCAGTCAAGAATATTGTCCTCAGACTGTGAGATGATGGGATGCTGTGTGAATTCTTCTACATCTGCCTGCTACTACCCAATGGATGGTGAGGCTTCTGTTTAGGGAGACGTGGTTTAAAAAAAACATTCAAATAGGAAATGTCTTTATTTCAAGTGACCCCTACCCCCCCCCCACTCCTCTGTAGAGTGCACTGTCGATCAACACTTTGTGTTCGCCATTCGTGCCAACTCTGCATCCATCCCTGTGGACCCCACCAGGCTCGTTATTTCTGGGAGTGATGGGAGTACAAACTGTAAACCAGTCATTGTCAACAACAAAGTTGCCATCTTTAACTTCAAAGTTACAGAATGTGGAGTTCATGCTTATGTAAGTCGTCCCCTTTGTTTTTCAATTGCACTTTCCACTTTGTTTTTGGCAAGTTGGAAGATGCTTCACAACTTGACTGCCGTAAAACTTAGTTTAAAAGCTTTGTCCTAGTTAAGCTATATTCACACTGCGGTCCTTAATACTCAATTCCAATTTATTGCCCACATCTGAGATTGACTGAACATTGGCAAGATCCTTGAAGGGGAGATGGTGGTGTTTCAAATGTTAACAATCTCAGGCTACTAAAAGTTAATTTTATTTCACTTTCTGCAACGGAGTTGCTACCTATCCTGTGAACAGTTTTGGTTTTAGAAGACTATTATGGCTTAACAATTTCCAGCCAATTTGCTAAAGACAGCATAACAGCAAGAACATCCTGTTCTCTGACAGGCAGAGCCAATCGGAGCAGGGTGGGTCATAGCTTTGCCAAGTAGGATTCAGTGATGGGATTAGGGCTCTTTGAAGGGAGTCAGATATTATGGATCCCTTCCTTTCCAAGAGCTGGCCCTTTCGGCTCCCAAACAGCTCTTCATTTAGTACCACTTCTGATTAGATTCAACTTTATGCTTATCTGCATAAAATCTTTATCTGACTTGGGCTACATATTAAAGTTGCCGGAATTGTAAAGGATCAGATTCCATGTGACTTGGGCTGTTAACACTTACCAAAAATCTGATCTGAGTCTCGCATGCGCCAAATAATCAGATTGGATAGTGATTGCCTTCAATATCTGTCCCTTATATTTTTTTTATATATTTTTTTTTTTTAACTGGTGTGGAAATGTGTTAAAAAATAAATGCAGGACTCAATTAAACACCTGGTCTGGTTTTTAGAGGTTCTTTAAATGTATAAAACCTCTTAAAGCCCACCGGTTCGCCCTCTTCAGCTAGTTCTAATACACTAATAGCTCATACACTATGTAAATGCTTAAACTTGTAAATATGGACACGCACTCATTGTAATATTGGCGTGTTTCCCCACAGTTCAATCAGTTACTGTTAAAGAAACAATTCAGACCTACTGGGATGGTAAACAAATGAAGACGTTATGCAATTGTGGTATGACGAGGATGTGATTCTATATTATAATTTTTAAAAATTGCGAACAACGCCACCTGGGGAATTTCACCCCAGGAACTACATCAAGAGGTCCCACAGGTTCACCTGAAATAAGGCCAGAGCATAGAGTTTCACATGTAAACAAATTTTATTGACAAAATACTAATTGGAGACAACCAAAAGTTCTTTAACAAAGCAATACAAACTACATATACCAATTAATAAGGCATGCCATTATTGAATAAAAAATATGGGCCAAATGATTTGAAATACAGTGGCAAAAAGAATTAAACGCCACACAAATGAATCAAACGTGCAAATCAATTCAAACCAACCAAGATGAAAACAGAAAATTAAACGCATCCAAAACAAAATGCCAACTGTCTATAAACTAAATATACACTCGCCTAAAGGATTATTAGGAACACCATACTAATACTGTGTTTGACCCCCTTTCCCCTTCAGAACTGCCTTAATTCTACGTGGCATTGATTCAACAAGGTGCTGAAAGCATTTTTTAGAAATGTTGGCCCATATTGATAGGATAGCATCTTGCAGTTGATGGAGATTTGTGGGATGCACATCCAGGGCACGAAGCGCCCGTTCCACCACATCCCAAAGATGCTCTATTGGGTTGAGATCTGGTGACTGTGGGGGCCATTTTAGTACAGTGAACTCATTGTCATGTTCAAGAAACCAATTTGAAATGATTCGAGCTTTGTGACATGGTGCATTATCCTGCTGGAAGTAGCCATCAGAGGATGGGTACATGGTGGCCATAAAGGGATGGACATGGTCAGAAACAATGCTCAGGTAGGCCGCGGCATTTAAACGATGCCCAATTGGCACTAAGGGGCCCCCACACCATTACACCACCACCACCAGCCTGCACAGTGGTAACAAGGCATGATGGATCCATGTTCTCATTCTGTTTACGCCAAATTCTGACTCTACCATCTGAATGTCTCAACAGAAATCGAGACTCATCAGACCAGGCAACATTTTTCCAGTCTTCAACTGTCCAATTTTGGTGAGCTCTTGATGAGTGGTACCCAGTGGGGTCGTCTGCTGTTGTAGCCCATCCGCCTCAAGGTCGTGCGTGTTGTGGCTTCACAAATGCTTTGCTGCATACCTCGGTTGTAACGAGTGGTTATTTCAGTCAAAGTTGCTCTTCTATCAGCTTGAATCAGTCGGCCCATTCTCCTCTGACCTCTAGCATCAACAAGGCATTTTCGCCCACAGGACTGCCGCATACTGGATGTTTTTCCCTTTTCAAAACATTCTTTGTAAACCCTAGAAATGGTTGTGCGTGAAAATCCCAGTAACTGAGCAGATTGTGAAATACTCAGACCGGCCCGTCTGGCACCAACAACCGTGCCACGACCATACATTGGGTTCTGCTGTAGATTGCAGGGTACAGTTTGTCAGAAGTGACGTTCAGCTGCATTATTCTCTACAGTATAACTGTATATATTTAACTCTAGCCAATAAGGCTGTTAGATTAGAGCTGTACTAAGGATGATATATCGGCCTCATGAGTGCAGGTAGCCAGATAAATAATGCGTCTTTCACTAAGTCAAAGTGGCACTCCCAAGAGAAGCTACGACAGATGAGGGAACCTCACAAACTAGCAAAAATTGAGGTTGGGCTGATAAGCCCAAATTCCCCCAAGCTTGTGATCTGTCACAGCAGAGAAAGCCATTGTGGTGAAGCTAAATAAGTAGAGAGAGAAATTGATGCATTTACGTGTTTCATTGACGATGAAAAATGGTGATTGAAAACGCTAACAAGTATAGACGGTATGGAAAATATCCAAAGGCGTAGTGTGGACCCCAGCTGACAAAGCGAAATGAAGGCTGTCCTGGGAGTCCTGTATCTTTTGGGTGTATATCTTGCACATCATGAGTCCATAAGATGGCTGTGCTAACAGTTACAGTGGGAAACCACTCTTCAAAGCTGTATTCAGCATCAACAGGTTGGAGCAAATTGTGACCAGGACACATGTCAGACTAGAGAGGGGAATTACAAATTTGCTGCAGTTAACCCTTTGATGAATAGTGCCCACATTTGTGGACAGTTAATTGAACCTTAATTATATGTTAATATATCATGGTTATGTTCTGCAAGCCATTTGAGGACAGTGTCAGTTGATTGATATCAACATTGTAACAGTGGTTACATTCTCCTATTTCAATTATTCAATGCTTGATGACCCCATCAAACCTAAGATGGCCGATTGTGATGGCCATGTGCTTAATACATCAGGAATATTTATGGAAAACTTAAAAAAAAATAGTAGTACATACAGTCAAGTATGATTAACATATTTATGTTTTATAAACTAAAATTTAGAGTAAAATGTAGTTTTCATACACCTAAAACCAACTGTCCACGTATGTGGATGTCATGTAACAATGGAGTCACATTGCAGTAAGTCTGATTTCTGTATCCTGCTAGTATATCTATTCCACTTTTTCAAAGATGTGATGAATTGAATTATGTTCTGCCCCCAGAAGGGGAAAGGTGGTCAGTCTGCTGTCCAGCATGCGTGACAAGAAGGACGTTGTGAGAGATCTGGAAAGCCTATGATGATCATAGACTATAACAAGATAAAGGGCACTGTGGACCACATGGACCAGCTGTGTCACAACTACAGCAGAGTAGCACAGCAGAGAACAAAGCGCTGGCCCCTGGCTCATTTCTCCAACTGCCTCAACTTTGCTGCTATAAATGCGCAAGTGGTTTTCCTGGCCAAATGTCCAATTTGGGAAGCCAGAGATCTTACAGGCATTGCCCTTTTCTGGAAACCTCGGGCTTAATCTGCTGTGGCCATGGCTGGATAAAAAGAAAGAGGTGCCACGGCTTCCAAAAGCTACGATGGACGCTCTGAAAGTTTGTGGCCTTTCTAGAAACGGAGGCACTCAAGCTGAGAAACTCCCATGAAAATCCCTAAGATGTTACTGTCAATCCAAGCTCGACTGCAAAACAGTGGACCACTGTGTTAATTATTGGCAAAATTATATTTTGACTGTTTCTTATGCCACGAGATTTTGCAATATGAAAACATGACGGTATTTCTTGTTAGGGTGAAAAGCTGCCTCACTATATCAGCATGAAGGAGTGTGAGGGTTAGGGTTGAAATTTGCATAGAAGTCCATCCACTTTTAAATGGGT
Source organism: Micropterus dolomieu (assembly GCF_021292245.1). Taxonomy (NCBI): domain Eukaryota; kingdom Metazoa; phylum Chordata; class Actinopteri; order Centrarchiformes; family Centrarchidae; genus Micropterus; species Micropterus dolomieu. The sequence continues at coordinate 34,787,446 of NC_060171.1, read as the reverse complement.
TGTGTGTCAGCATTTTAGGTACCCGGTGGAAACATTAAATGTCAACAGAGTGACAGACAAGACACAAACAATATGTAAGCAACATTTTAAATTGCAAGTTGTTTTGCATTTTGAGACTTTCAGTCAAATAAAAGCCAATTTTTCGAGTCAAATATTTTATCATTGAAGATTTCTTAAACATACTGTTAAAATATCATCTCGTCTCGTGAACCCCATATTGTGCATCGTCTCGTGAGCTGTCACACCCCTCATTGTTGTTAATATTATGTTCTGAAAACGTTTTGATATAGGCATAACTTTAGACTCCTATAAGTAAGTACGCTGATGACCTGAGGTATTTAAAGTGTACCCACTCTAAGAGGTAAATGTATATTCTGACAATTTTACTTTTGTCTCATTTGAATACTTGATATTTGTTTAAGTAAAGATGCCAAACATTTGATGGGTTCAGGTTCTTAAATTTGAGAATTTACTGCTTTTCTTGGTCTTACATTATAGTAAATTGAATATGTTTAGTATTTTGGGTTTTTGGTTATACATAACAACCATCTGCTCTTGGATTTTGTGATGTGCATTTTTCATAGTTTTCTGTCATTTTATAAACTAAACAATAAATCAATTGACTGAGAATATAATAGACGGATGAATTGCTAATAATTAGTTAGTTAATTGGTAGTAGAAGTCTTCAAACTAATTTACTGCTCACCAAAAATAGCTTTTTGGAAATGTTGGAGACCATGTACAATAATTAATAATGTTTTCATTGTTTACTTTCAATAGCAGTGTGTTGCTGTTTTGTCATGAGTCACAGCTGATAGTTTAAATTGCAATGTCTTTAATATATCATATTATTGGTGTGTACATGTATTACACTTTGGATATGTGTGTGAAGCGAGCCTGCCAAACAGCTGAAAACTGAACAGCACCCAGCATTTTACTTTTTGAAAGAGAGAAGAGAGAATGACAAATGACTAAGGCAGAACCAAGACTTTGTCCAAGAACACTGGAGGAATACTTGTTCGCTCTCTCTCTCTGTGTTTTCAAGTCTTTTTTACAGAAATCTGACTCTCCCTCTGCAACCTCCCACCCCACCTCGTCTGTGGAAAGAAATCCCTATGAAGTTACCGCACAGGCCCCTTCCTTTTGAAAGGGAGTGTTTGTGTGTGTGTGTGTGTGTGTTTGTGAGTGTTAGCTGCTTTGACTGATGTGTTGTTTTCACACACAAAACGGCTGCTTTGTTGTAATTATGCAGATTGACTATGAATAGTGCCATTTAATCACACTGCAAAGCCATATAGTAACTACCCGTGTGTGTGTGTGTGTGTGTGTGTGTGTGTGTGTGTGTGTGTGTGTGTGTAAGGTAGAACTCAGATCAGGGAGGTGTACAGTATATAATGGAATTCCCCTTGCACCTTGTTTGCTAGACTCCTTGGCTGTGTCTTGTTTCTGTAGGCATTCAGATTAACGGGCCAAGTCTCTACACCAACTGAGACATATGTGTTAAAGTCAGTGGTAGAATGTAACAAAGGACATTTTCTCAAGTAGTGTATTTACATACAATTTTGAGGCACTTGTCTGTTTTTGGAATTAAACACTGAAATAAATAAATAATTTAATTAATACAATTCCTTTACTGCATTTATCTTGTCGTAGTTGCTTCTTTCTTAGATTTTACATATATATATATATTACATATAAGATATGTATGTTTATATGATGCATTATTATAGATTAAACTACCAAAGAGTACACATTAAAATAGTTAAAATTTGCAGTGTACCTGTCAACCCTTTTCTCGTATTTTACCATTTTATCCCGTCGTCCATCTACCAAATTTTTAACCTTTCTAAAAAACAAACAAACAATGATGTGTGCCAACCGAAAAAAAAATATTTACAGTAGGCGAGTAAAGACTGGGACCTACAGTCTAGCAAGGCTACAGTGTGGAAGGTACATGTATATTTATATCTGATAAGCAGTTGTATGCACAGGTTGCAACTGGCCGTCTGTAGAAAAGGAATATATTATTGTTCTGGACATCCGACAGGAGGAAAGAGAACACAGTAATATATCAATCAAATAAATATTACTAATGATTAGAATAATGAGACTAATAATAAAAACTTTAACAGCGAGTGTCAAGCAGCAGGAAGGCTATGACCACAGATCCAGACTCCACAGCAGCCAGAAACACCTGCAGAAAGTGACAGAAGGAGAGAGGAGAGGGGCGAGAAAGCACAAGACTACAAGAGTGGGAAGAAGTTGAGTTAGTAACATGCATTAATGGGATAAGAATGTATACAGATGGAGAGGGAGAGAGGAGCTCAGTGCCTCATGGGAAGTCTCCCAGAAGTCTAGGCCTATAGCAGCATAACTAAGGGATGGTTCAGGACTCACTTTTATCGTATAATTACCCTGTACTGGGATAAAGCAGAATAATAATTATTGGGAGTGCAGATTTCATGTAGGCAAGTACTTGGGAGAATATGGCAGCATGCTTGCTAAATCAAAAGGTTCTGCAGTAGAAAAGATCCTTTCAGAAATAACATCCATCTCACAATCCTTCCCTGATGATCTCCTTGAAGAAGACAGTTTAACTGGTAGAATTACAAAAGCCAATTATTTGATATCTAAAAATCAGTAGCCTTTGTCCGGTTGAGGAAGAGTTGGGTAGAAGAGGGTGAAATGATGAATATTATTTCTTTAGACTCGAGAAACATCATGCCAAGCTCAAAACTATACAACAGCTAAACTACTGAGAATTGATAAAGATAAAGTGTTCCTCCTACAATGACACAAGGGTTAATTACTCTTATCCCAAAAGCCAAAAAAAAGACTTGATATAGAAATTAAAAAATGTGTGTCCTGTTAGCCTCTTAAGTAATCATAACAATATTTTAGCACTTACAGGTAAGTATATTTTAAATATGTTCTGGTAAAATCTTCCTTTATTGTTAATAAAAATATATGTCATTATATAATAGATTTTGTTTGTATTACCATAGCGTGCTATGCATAGCTGCAGATCATCAGGTATGCAACCTTTTCCGTTTGAAACTCAAACTTTGTGTTAAAACTAAAATACTTTAAAAACTATCTCTCTCCAATAATTAGGAATTTGTTTTATAAGTTGTTGTAATCAGCAATCCCACAGTTTTTTTCATTTTGCTGCTAAAATAATAATTAACATTTGTTTGCTTTTTCTTCCATCCATTTTTTTCTTCCTGTAGACATTTTGTGTTCATTGAAACTGGCTCTGTTCGAAACAGAAGGCATTAATTTCGAGTGAAGGCATCGCAATGAACATTGGTTTTGAACAGCCTATTTGAGCAACATGTGACGTTAAAAATCAAAGCGAAAAATCTACTAAAAACTTTTAAAAACTAATACTTGTAGGCCAATTTTGTCTTGTTTGTTCGATTTTGACTTGATGCTGCCTTCAAAACTGACCATTACAGGGGCAGTTTGAAAGCATCTTACGAGACAGGAAAAGATCACATCAGTGGCTGCATTTTAATTACATAGAAGGTGTGCTAACAATCAAGTGTCATTTAACCAGAAAAAATGGTATACTATACTACACTGTGACCGCTGTAACAATCTAGGTGTTGTGACAGACAGGTATTAAGACTGACATGTGTTGTGACTGTTTTTAAATAGCATAGATGAGCCATCAGGAGCAGCAGAATGTCACTGTGAGGGCTTTAAGGACTGAGGACTGTCCTGCTCTATGAAAACCAGACCCTTCACAGATGCATCGAAGGCCTCCGAAACCAGATTAGAGAGGTGTCTGGGTCTGAGTGCTGGGAGGAAAACCAGATCCTGCTCAAACAAATAGAGAACCAGAAATAAAAGAAAACAAGACAGACAGTGAAGCCATGAGTCAACAAATTGAAGCCCTGAAAGATCATATTCAGGTGCTCACCACAAAGCTGCAGGATGGAAATGCTTTGAACGACAAGTTTAATGTACTGAAGGAAGAAAAAGAGGCAATGAGCCAACATATTTCTACCCAGCAGCATAAATGTCATGAGCTTAATGAAACTGTCAAAGAATTAGAAGTCTTTGAGCAAAAATATTATGAATTTTAAAAAGAAAAAGAGGCCACGAGGCAACAGACTGATGACCTGAGACAAAACATTCAGAAGCTCAGCACAAAGCTCCAAAGTGACCAAATCGTGTGTGTCCAGGAGCAGGTGGAGGCTGCTGAGATGGATGAGACACCTGGACAGCAGGAGGAGCTGAAACACAGAGGGGAAGTACCGTCCTTAAAAAAAGGAACTTGAAAAATATAAGACAGAGAATGCGGCCATGAACCAAAAAATTGATGCTCTGTAGCTAGAAATCCAGAGGATCAGAGAAAACCTGCTAAAAATGCTCACAGATGAGGAAAGGTTATGTGACCAGGAGCAGACCTCAAAGACGAAGGAGGAAGAGGAGGTGTCACTGAAGCTGATGGATGGGTACGATGAAACCATCAACAGAATTTGCAACAAAACTCAAATCCATGACTGAAAGGTACAGTGCAGTGAAGGTTAAGATGGAGGCCATGAGGCAAAAATATGACATCTTGCAGCGAGGAAATCAGGAGCTCAGAGATAACTTCATGAAGGAAAAATCTCTGCGAATGCAGGAGCAGCTGAAGGCCTCAGAGATGGAGCAGAAAATACTTCCCCATAAAGACTTGGTACAAAAACTGAAAGAAGAGTTGGGAAAAATTATCCACCTGAAGCAGAAGCTCCATGATGGTGAAATGGAGTTGCTGAATTGTCAACTCGGTGCCACAGAAGAAAAGTGTGAGACTGTCATGGTTCAGAAAGAGGTTGTGAGCCAGGAAAACGCAGCACTGCTTTGTCAGATGTTGGAGCTGAGCAGAAAGCTTCATGTTGAAAAAAGGGATCAGGTGGACGAGCTGCAACTTCTGCTCCAGCTAAATACCAGGGACAATGAGGCCCTCCAATCTGAAATCCAGTTCCTGAAACTTAAGATGGACCCCCCCAACAAGTTCAGCGTAGGGAAGCTATACAGAAGGAGTCGCTACCAGGGGGCCGGACCTCCCCCTGCCTTTGTGGATGGTTGACCCAACTAGTCATACATGAGCAGCAGAAACAAGCACACAAGACGCCGACCATTTTCTACCTAGAAAATAACCGTTACATGAAGATCGATAGCAGCACTGTGACAGCTGGGTGGCTCAGCAGTTAGCACAGACAGCAGCCTCACAGCACGCAGCCCTGAACCATATCATATTGTTTCCTGTGTTGAGAATGGGACAGTGTGGATCGATTACATTTTCATACAAATTGGAATGTTGTTGAAATTGATCGTTTTTTTTGGACATCGTCCTCTGAGTGGCTCTGTGCTGCCCTGATGCTTTATTCCCTGTGAGGGCATTGTAAGCGGATTTGAGACTGCTTTGTGAATGGTGGAGCCTCTCTTTAAAACACTGGCAGTGGTAATGATGGAGCAGGCATTCAAGGACAGGCAAACAGACACAAATCAGCTCCAACTCGCTGACTAAGTTGTCTGTTCACTGGTTTGACCAGCCAACTGGAGATGCTTGATGAATATGTCAAGCTTATACATGTTTCTTATTTAACCTTCAATTCTATTCTACTTCATTCTCCTCCTTATTTACTGTTTACTCACAACTTGAATCGGCTCACCTTGCTTTTCCCTTCAGTTCCATGTGGAGGAGGCCTGTTAATGACGGAGCCTATCAAAATGATTGAAACCAACATGGTACTGAATGACATCTGCACTGGTGTGTTTACTGTTCACTGTTGCTTTACCTGGTCCTTGCATGTAAAATATCTTGTAACGTAATAGCAGTTAACAACTCTGTCTGTGTTTCTCTGCAAAATGCTAAAATGGGCGGCGTTAGTATACCTGGGTGGCCCGTCCAAGTAAAGTCTAAACACTGCATGTTCATACCATGTGTGCATTATTATTATTATTATTATTATTATTATTATTATTATTATATACATTGCAGTAAAATATGTTCATTCCAAGGTTGCAGTTTTTTCTCACCCTGAAGCAGTTCTGAAACTTTTAATATTGATATCTGCCAATTAATTAATTAGTTAATCCTGTTTTTCCAACATAATTTTCTACATTCCAATTTCCATCATAATTTAACCCTAACCCTAACCCTACATAATTCAGTGCACATGCAGCCTAATGTATGACTATATTTTAATTAGTAATTGATGATGGCTTGGAGGTTTGGACAGAATTTGGACAGCATGACCAAAAACCAAAGCTTGATTGTAGTTTTCAACCAAGAGCAGCACTTAAAGGACCAGTACGTAAGATTTAGGGGGTTCTATTGGCAGAATATGGCAGAAATTGAATATAATTCATAAGAATGTCTTCATCATCATATAATCACCAGAAAATAAGAACATCAATTTTATTTTTATAGCACACTTAAAAAAACAAGGTTGGCCATGGTACTTTGCAGGTTAAAAATACAACAATAAAACAGTAATTACACGGTAAAAGTACAGCAATAAAACATTAGAACATACAGTATAATATATAGTGATATTAAAATCGCCAGGGATAATAACTGACTTAACTCGAAGGAAATGCCAAAGAAAAGAGACGTGTTTTTAACAGTGATTTTAAGTGTTCGAGAGTTTATATCTACAGAGGGAGCAAGTCCTCTTCCACAGAGTCAGCCCTGTTTGCACTGCCATGTTTCTACAGTAGCCCAGAATGGACAAACCAAATACTGGCTTAGAGAGGGCCTTTCGTGTCTTTCGTGAGTTTCACAGCCACTCTAGGTTTTCCTACAGGCTTGGAAGGGTAGGGTGAGGCCAGGGGTATTCAGTTGTTTGCGACTTTATCGCTAGATGCCACTAAAGCCTACACGCTGGTCCTTTAAGAGGCCTGGGCCAAGATGACCATTTTCTAAAACTCCTGTCAGGGTGAATAATCTTTGTAAAATTGCTAGCTTCTGTTTATTTGTTCACTTGCGTGCAATGATGTGGTTAAAGAATTTTTACAGGTCACTCACCTGGAGCACACTAATTTTAAATAAAATATATAGCAATGAGTCAGTCATTTCTATGGAGCCTGGGAAGAAAATACAGGCAGCATATTCATTTGGCTCATCTGGAGATAAATCCTTAAGAACCCTGAAGCTAAGTTTTAATGAACTGGATGGCATCCACAGTATCATCAAAGTAACACCCCATTATCCTGTAAAATGTGTTTAAGGGATCTCAAATATAACAGCCAAAACCTTAAGTATATCTATATAGCTCAGTCTAAGATAAAAATAATTCAAGACCAGACTAATGATGGTATCGATTATCCGATATCCTAATCAAGAAGAAGAATATTCAATCGAGAGCATTCATTTCTAAAATGTGCCTACACGTTTTTTTTTCCAACGTGACACCTTCTTGGAAGGTTACTAGTCTCCATGTCCTATATTATCTTATGATAAACTCCATACCTATAGTTGTAGTGGTTAGTGAATTGGTCGGCCGATTAATCCAGCCGATATCTGGCATCCGATATATCATCCTAAATGACAGCAGATCTAATCAAACAACTTTACTGGCTAGAGTTAAATATATATACTGTACTTATACTGTAGAGAATAATGCAGCTGCATCACTTCTGACAAACTGTACCCCACTCTCTCTTAAACACCAGTCACGGTCTGAAATCTACAGCAACCAAGTGCAGTATTTTCCATACATTTATTTATTTGTGGCAGCCTGCCAACACTGACTGCCACGTATTGATTTTCGATTTTTTTTTACTATTTCAAATTGGTAAAATTGTGTTTGATTGTAGAGCTGCGAGCAACGCATATATTCGCTCAGCACCTCCTCTGACACAACTAAAATTTGCAGGGTGTTTTGTATGGGAGTGCACTATATAATAGATTAAAGATAGTGTTCACCCCCTGAACATGACACATGTTATCATATAACACTGTAGTATCACACACCATACTCCATCATAATCATTTCATATACTGTTCAATATCAAATCTGTAATCATCAACCTGAAAGTTCAGAGGTTTGGAGTTTTTCCTTGTGGTGACATGATGACTGATTGATTGCGCCACTGAAACTGCAGTCAACCCAGGGTTTTCCAATCCAGACATGAGCATGTTCACATAAAAGAGGTAGCGTTAACATGGACAAGTCCACTGGCAGCAGAGCAGCATATTTTACAAACCAAGAGCTAACCGTAATATTAGACAAATAGACAACGTTTAAGTAACACAGCTGCAGCTGACACAGGCAGGAAGACAGAAAATCGCTGACAGTGTGATTGCCTAAGTTAACAGGCGTAACCTGATGTGTTGATTTGATGTTTTCTTATGGAATATGTCAATTAGCCTTATTCTTTCAGCTTGGATGTGTGTCGGCATTTCCACATTAAAAGACTCGGGCGCTGAATAAGTAAGTAAGTAGAAAAATCCATTCATGCCATAAAAGGTGCTCCAATAGTGGTCGAAAGACTGAATCTCAACATTTAGGCTGCTTAAAACTCTCCTGCGCCAACATCGTAGAAGGTGGGGTCTCTATAATAGGCTACAAGATAGCTACTAACCTAAAATAAATATTAAACTTAATTCCAATATATGCTCATAATATTCAGCCTCACATAAAAAAATTAAACCCATTTATTTTAACGGCTGTGACAGGCTGTGTGAAACAGACTTGGGAGCAAATAAAAAATATAAAACACATTTCAAAGCGGTAAGTAAGCTTACTGTAAAAACTTACAATAATTAGTAGCTTACAAGGCTTTTCAATCAGTCTCTGATGATATCACTATACAAAAGTTTCTCTGCATAACCGCAGCAAACATAAAAGCAGCCTCTAAACCAGTCTGTGGGATCTCCTATGGATTGTGATGTGATTTTCCAAGAGAGCTGATTGTTCAGTAGTCGGTGTTTTTATGGAGTTGATCTCCAGAGCAGGTTAGCCATTCAGCATAAGTTACCATGGCGATTTACCCTGTTAAGAAGTGAACCACCGTCGTGGTACTGAAAACCCAGGGTTAACCCTGAAGTTATCTGGATAAGCTCAAATCCTGCTTCGTGGACAGGCCCCAGCTCTCAGGTTAGAGAAATAACAGAAACACCTGTTGTTGCTCAGAGTTTCCACAGTGTCCTGCCAGCTCTTCTCCCTGTTTCGTCCCTCCTGCTTCCCTTTCCCAGTCTCTCTGCTGTATGTTCTCCCTCATCCCTGTCACCGCAAAATAACAGTAGCTGCATGTCTCATTTCCTCTGGGAGCTTAGCCTTTGGCCCACATCTGTGTGTGCGTGTGTGTTGTGGCTGATCTTATGTATCCCATTAGAATGGTAATATTGTGGTCTGATGTAAGCACTGTTGTGGTGCACAAGCAACAGCAGCTACTTGCCCACAGCACAGTGTGTTTGTTTCTGCTGTCCCATGTGAAGGAGACACACAATAGATTGTCAACTTATTTTCTATACAAGCTACTTAAAATTAACTTAAATTTTATTACTAATAACAAAACTAACAGAAGACATTGGTATCTTATCTACTTTTTAAAAATTTTATTAAAATTTTTTTCACTTTTACACTGAACAAAATATATAAATAAATAAATGCAGCACTTTTGTTTTTGCTCCCATTCATCATGAGCTGAACTCAAAGATCTAAGACTTTCTCTATGTACACAAAAGGCCTGTTTCTCTCAAATATTGTTCACAAATCTGTCAACAATCTGTGTTAGTGAGCACTTCTCCTTTGCCGAGGTAATCCATCCACCTCACAGGTGTGGCATATCAAGATGCTGATCAGACAGCATGGGGATTGCACAGGTGTGCCTTAGGCTGGCCACAATAAAAAGGCCACTCCAAAATGTGCAGGGACTGCCTTCACCTTAGCCGGTCCAATGGCCAGTGTTGGGCAAGTTACTCAGAAATTGTAATATATTAGTTACTTATTACTCCTTTAAAAAGTAATATTACTTTACTTATTACTGGGTGATAAAAGTAACTAGTACTTGTTACGTTACTATATTACTTTCCAGTGTTTCCCACAGAATTGGAGCTGTGGAAAGAACGCCTCTCTCCCTCGTTCTCCATTCTTTCTTTAGTGTTCGGCTGTTAGCGGACATGAACTACAAAGTCCGGTGCCGCTGAGCTGCCGCACAGTCGTGGATTTACGTCAAGGATGGTGCGTTCAGTAACGAGTAACGCAGCGTTACTTGCCTTAGTAACTAGTAATAATATTACCTTTTTAGAAAAGTGATTAGTTACACTACTTAGTTACTGGGAAAAGTAATATTATTACAGTAATGCATACTGCCCAACACTGACAATGGCATCAATAATATTTGTAATTTTAGAATTGAAATTATCAACAAAAGGTCGGCACGGTGGTGCGGTGGATAGCACTGTCGCCTCACAGCAAGAAGGTCGTGGGTTCAAATCCTGGTTACCCCGGCCTTTCTGTGTGGAGTTTGCATGTTCTCCCCGTGTCTGCGTGGGTTCTCTCCGGGTGCTCCGACTTCCTCCCACCGTCCAAAAAAAACCCATGCAGGCTAGGTTGATTGGTTACCCTAAATTGTCCTTAGGTGTGAGCGTGAGTGGTTGTTCGTCTATGTGTGGCCCTGCGATGGACTGGCGACCTGTCCAGGGTGTACCCCGCCTTGCGCCCGATGTCAGCTGGGATTGGCTCCAGCCCCCCCACGACCCTGTACGCAGGATAAGCGGTTGACGATGGATGGATGGATGGATGGAAATTATCAACAAGCTCATTGACTGAGACCCGTGAGAGGGTGGGTGTGGAAGAGAAACCTGAATAAATATTTTACTGGTGTTTTCAGTGATATGCTGTTTTGTGATTACTTCTGTTTGAACATTCGTGTGTGCAGAGATAGCACTCTCAAAGAAAACACAGGAATGATACGAGAGAGCAACAATAACTACACAGTCAAAGTCAATAAAGTTAGTAATACTAGTATTATACTATTTCTACTACTTCTACATTCACTTGCAGGCTTGCAGTCTTTTCATACTCCAAACTGTTGACAGTTGACTGCTATTTATATGTCAGGGGGTAGTGTTTGTGTGTGGGGGTGGGGTGGGGTGGGGGTTGAGTGACATAGTCTTGTAATTCTGGGCCATGTGTCCTAGGGAACGTCATAGATTTTTCAGTTTTTTTATGATCAAGCACAGCCACAGCCAAAAACAGCTGGAACTCAGTGGTGGCTGCTGCCAACCGCTTCTCTTCTTGGATGACTTGAGTGTATCATCCATCACACATTGGTTAGTCTCAGGTTGCACATTCCTGAGACTCCCATTATGAAACACCCACACACATAAGTAAACACTGACAGGGTGTCTTTACGTTCTCTGTTTGCTTATGTAGGAAACAGATAGCACTGAGTGTTTGTGGTTGTGTGTCATGAATGTGTGTGTTCTGACCACAGACCAGCAGAGTTTAGGATTACAGTCAGGTAATTAATATCTTACGAGCTGATGGCTAATGGAATAAATTGGGGGGGTGGGAATGAGGGTAGAAAAATTCCTGATGTGTCATATAATATGCATACTTAATGTATTTCTTTCATTTAATATATTCAACAATTTATTAAGTCTATTTTCAATGTGTTCTACTGGATTAATCATCTAAAGCGTAATTGTCCTGTGTGTGAATGTCTCAGGCTAACTGTATTTTTTAGTAACATACAAGTACCATAGAATGGCAGCAGCTATATTTGAAGTGCTCAATGGGAACCGTTTAAGTGACTGAAACACTGTCCTGCAAATGTTTCACAGTAAAAGCCTTGTTAGGAAATTACTAGAGGGCTTTTAGTTTGAAATGAGTATAAGTGTTGAGTTTGTATAAACAGCGTAATTCAGTAACAAAACTAAAAATGTTAAGCAGGAGGGGATCAGGAAGCAAGGAGGCTTCATGCTGAAATATGACTAAATGTATCCAGTCAGAGGGAAATAAAGGCCTGTCTTAAATATAAGCCTAAAATCACTGACATAAATCATTAAGAAAAAATGCAAAACATTCTCTGGTTGCAGCATCTCGTGTGTGAGGGTTTGCTGCTCTTATCTGTTTTATATAATTTCAAAGTGAATACCTTTGGGTTTTGGACTGTTAGTTAAAAACCTCACTTTGGGCTCAGGGAAATTGCAATGGCCATTTTCTTACTGTTTTATTATTTTTTTTATAGACCAAACAACTAAGCAATAATGAAAATAATCTTTAGATGCAACACTAGGTGCAGTTCTCTATAAGCCTCCCAGAGATTGATGTTATGTATTTATTTATTACTCAGGTGATCCTGTGCCTTAGAATTCAAGGAATAGTTAATGACAGATGGGAGTTTTGTGGACACACACAAGAAGTCAGAGATTTCAGTGAAGGTTTTGGGGTTGTATGTGAACACCGTGCGACTTTCCTGTGTGTTTCATTATGTTTGTTAGAGAATATCCATGTGTGTGTGAGCGTATGTGAACTGTCCTGTGACGGTCTGACTTCTCCCTGCGTTCCCGATGAGACCTTTGTTCATATTCTGTTTGCTCTCTTTCTGTCTTTTTGTCCTTTTTCCCCCATGTCCATCAAGAAATGAGACATTCTCACACCCAAAATGAAAAAAGACTGGGAGACAAACACTCCCAGCGCATAATTCTTCCTGAAAAGGCCAGTGGAGAGAAAGAACAAGCAAGAGAGGAGAGGGCAGAGAAAGGGAGTCTCCCTGACATCTTTTCACTGGGATGGCCATGTCTAATTGTGTCACAGTGATAAATGAATAGTTTTTTGTGGAGGGGTCAGGAACCTCCCTTGGATCAGAGGCCCATCAAAGTGGATTTTCTCTGTTTGCCCACCGATAGCTGGGTACACTGCTGCTTATCACAACAACACTTATTCTTATTCTGCATTTTTTGTTGTTGCAGATGTTATTTTCTGGCTCATTGCAACACAAGAATGTGAGTTGCAGAGTTAATATTAAATCTCTAGTCATATGTTCTCTAGTCATATGTTCTCCTCTTAAACTTCTCGTTTTGGTATACTCACTTTTTCCTTTGTTCTTCTTCTTCTGTCTTTTTTCTTCTTTTGTACTGTGTCAATGCTCAGACTAACAAACAATGTAAACACTTCTAAATGAAGATGGTTTGAAACTGTTTTTACTAGGTACACCCAGCTGTTGTATCATGTACTCTTTTAACCAAGGGCGTCACTTTGTGTTGAAAAGTGGTGGGGACATAAGGGCTCAGATTAGTAAGTAGTATTAAGAGACACTTAGCTTGCGAGATATCAGTGGTACTTGATATTAGGTTTATGAGAATGAGACAAAAGATCTTTAAACTGTGTTTTAAAGATATCATCAATACCAACATGAGTGGGGGGTCTGGGGGAGGTTTGATCTTTAAACACTTAATTTCTTGCATTCTGGTGTAAGTTTCTGCACCGATTTGTGGTGTTTTTATTTATGGAAAAGGAAACACAAAATTCAGGTATTATGTGACATTTCAACATAAACAAATGTAATAGAATCTAATGCAGTGCAGCTCTCAGGTATTTTGTGTAGCTTTCAGATCTGTTTCTCCTGTAAATCAAACTCAATCAATCAAACACACTTTACTTCTAAAGCACATTTAAAACAACCAGGTTGACCAAAGTGCTGTACATTGACATGAAGCAATAAATAGAGAAAATACAATACCAGACAAACATAAAGTTCTCATGCCAGATTAAAAGCCAAGGAATAAAAATGTGTTTTAAGTCGCAATTTCAAAACCGGAAGGCTTGGTGCCAGTCTGACATGAAGAGGCAATTCATTCCACAGTCTCGGGGCTGTGACTGAGAAAGCTCAGTCCTGCTCGAGCCGTGTTTTAGGGACAACGAGAAGAGAATGGTTCGCAGAACTTAATGACCTTGAAGGAGCATGTGGCTTCAACAGATCAGTGATATAGACTGGAGCTAGTCCATGAAGGGCTTTAAAAACAAACAATAGTAAAATCAATCCTAAAATTAACTGGGAGCCAGTGAAGAGAGGCAAGAACAGGGGGGATGTGATCTCGCTTACAAGTTCCAGTAAGGAGACGAGCGGCAGCATTTTGAACCAGTTGTAGTCGAGAGAGGGAGGCCTGGCTAACACCTACATACAGAGCATTACAATAGTCAAGGCGTGTTGTGATAAATGTATATATCACCCTCTCAAAGTCTGTGAGGGATAAAAAGGGCTTAAGCTTAGTAAGAAGCCTAAGTTAAAAGAAACTTGCTTTCACAACAGAATTGATCTGCTTCTCCATTTTAAAATCACAATCCATTTTAACTCCCAGGTTTGTTACAACAGACTTAACATAAGGTTGCAAAGTGCCCAGGTCTATTTGTGAGACATCAGAGGTGCCACTGGGTCTAAAAACCATGACCTCAGTTTTACTCTCGTTAAAGTTTAAAAAATTTAAGGCCATCCAGGCTTTAATATCATTAAAACAGCCAACCAATCTTGTTAAGGGACTACTATCTTTTCTTTTGATGGGCAGGTAGATTTGCGAATCATCTGCGTAGAGATGGAAGCTGATGTAATGTCTTTTTAAGATAGATCCAAGGGGACGCAAATAGAATTGGCCCGAGAATCGAACCCTGGGGAACTCCACACACTCCACAACTACACATGAAGGTGAAATAGAGCCACCAAAACTGACTCTAAAATCTGTCTGACAAGTATGACCTAAACCATTCTAAGGCAGTGCCCTTAATCCCCATGCCATGCTCAAGGCGAGAAATAAGGATGATGTGGTCAACTGTGTCAAATGCTGCTGTAAGATCTAAAAGCATAAGAATTGCATAATCTCCAGAGTCAGTTGAGATTAAAAGATAATTAAAAACTCTTAAAAGTGCGGATTCAGTGCTATGAAATGTCGTAAAACCAGATTGGAACACCTCAGGAACAACATGTGTATCTAGAACTGCCTTCTCTAAAATCGTCGAGATTAGGGATAGGGCGATAGTTTCAAAGTGCAGATGTGTCCAAATTTGTTTTTTTTTTTTTGAGTGGCAGCACCACTGCTTGTTTAAAATAGGCTGGTACAGAACCTGAATTAAGGCTGCTATTTATAATTTCTTGGATGTTAGGTCCAATAGTGTCCCACACCTCTTTAAAAAGGCGAGAAGAGACAATATCATTTGGACAAACTGAGGGTTTCAAACGTGGGACAATATTTTTGAGAGCAGAAATGGATACAGACTCAAATCGGTTGAAAACAGCTGCACACTCTATAGAAATGGAGGGGTCAAAAGGCGGAAGTGAGATGCTTGCTCTAATTGAGGCAATCTTATCCTCAAAAAAATGGAGAAATTTTTCATAGGTCTCAGAGGATGCTACATAATAGATGGATTGGGGAGTATTAAGAACAGAGTTAATTGTTTTATAAAGAACATGAGATTTGTGGCAATTATTTGAAATAAAATCTGGGAGATACTTGGTCTTCTCAGCTTTAACAGTTCTCTGATAATTGTGCAAACTTTCTCTAAGAATATCATAAGAAACCTGCAGATGATCTTTTTTTCCATTTGCGCAATCAACTTGTAATATCATCCCTGCTGAGGCAACATATATGTAAGCATGATTTAGTTTTTTCTCCTCTTTTGTCATGTTCACAGGGAGAAAACGGAAAACCTGGCCAAAAAGAAACTGTGTCCAGATGTTGTTTAAGTTGTTGATTGGTGCATGCACGTTTTGGGGTTATTTTATAATCAGTAGCTTATTTGTATTGGCTTAAGTTACTTTTTTTGGATAATGCACATTAGTTTCTTCTATTTTTTTATTTGTTATTTAACTGCAAGCTATATTTCAGAACACCAATTTGTTGTTTGTCCATTTTCAACTTAAACAGCAGATGCAACGTTACAACGTAATCTACTGGAAATGTGCACTTACAGGCATTTGATTGGCAAATGCAGTGTGGTGCTAGATGATTGCAATGCTCAGCCAGAGCCACCTGCGCAGTGTCAGTCTAAACAGGGTTGTATACCCTCCGGTGCTCGTTCTGCATGACCTAGGCTGCAATGAGAAAGAAAAGAGCTGGATTATTTCAGAAATTGGCCTGTGATTTGAAACAAGTAGCCTGTTAGCATCTTAATCCTGGCTCACTCACACCAATAGATTCCATCAGCTGCAGGCTTGCTATATACTGCACTAAAATATTTCCAAGCATTCAGTTTTAATGTATCTGTTTCTCATACACACAGTGTCGCAAACTGTCCAATAGAATTCCTCCCATTTGTGAAATCTCTGGCATGGCACACTGAAGAACTTAAGGCAGCGCGTGACAGATACACACACAAACACACACTGTCTATTTCAGGCAACGCCAGTCCAGTAATAGCACAGGCGGTGAGGAGGAGGGCTGGACACAAGTTCTAATTGCAGCCTTGTCAATTGCAGCTTTCACTTTCCACACAACATGCACACACACACACACACACACACACACACACACATACACAAACACTGCAAGGAATTTGTTGGCAGGGTTGCCTGTATCATTTTTCAGTTGCCTAGTAATAGATGTGACTGATATGCGCGCACACACACACACACACACACAAATATGGGCAGAACAGAGAGACAGGTTGTGAGAAATTACATTTGTGTGTGTCAGTGTTGTGATTCACTGTGTTTTGCCTGTTCATCACTGTAATATACAGTAAGATCATCACTGGCTGATGGATTTGTGCATTAGAGTGGGGCAAAGGAAAAATACCTTTAAGGTATGTGGTCAACTAAGTTGAGCAGTTAGACTACAGACAGACAGCTTTGTCTGTAGCCAACACAGAGAGCAGGCAGAAGCTGCACCCAGAGAATAAACACTATGGTCTTTAGCCTCGGGGCCTGTTTAATACTGCTATTCGGTGCCCATCCCTAAATATTCACTCTTATTCACTGCGTTTCAGGCTTTTGCGATGTGTTAATTGCACATGTTCCAGTGTTTGCCCCAGGATTTTTTTCAGGGTGGGTGGTCGCCCCTTTGAAACTACTAGTGACGTGGAGCGGGTGTGTTACGAATATGTGGTGTCATCATAGACGCGGTGCACTAAATGTTAGCATTTTTGCATTGTTGTTTCTAACAGAATATCTGACTCCGCCCACACAGCCACAAAGCCTACAGCGAGTTTGTGTCCTGTATCTGCCAACGTGGTGGCGCTTCTGAGAGTGTGTTGAAGAGATGTGCACTTGCATGACATCTTTGATATGACTGCAAGTTTGTATGTGTGTCTGCATGTGCGGGTGTGTGTGTGTGTGTGTGTGTGTGTGTGTGTGTGTGTCTGTGGGTGGAGACGTACAACCCCGCCCTCGCTGAAACACGAACAGAAAGGACAGCATGTAAACACCAAAACATAGCAGCATAGTTTTTCTGTATGTTTGGCTTAAGTGCGGTAAACAAAAAAGCTTCTAATGCAAGGGCACATGATCATGTTTTGATTCAGACTGTACACAAACAGGAGGGGCTATTTACAAACATTCCGTTATCAATGTGTTTGTGGGAGAGAGAGAGGGAGAGAGCCAGAGGAGGTGCTGAGCAGATATATGCGCTGCTCGCAGCTCTACAATCAAATACGGTTTTACCCATACCCAAAATCAATACTTCAGTACACTACAAAAACAAATATTACTGGGACCACTACAGACAATTGCAGATTAATATATAACATATATAACACGCTAATATCCAGAAATTTACATTATAGACACGAACACTCCCTATCAATTTTATAATTTAGTTGTAGCTTGAAACAAACAATGTAGGTTTTGAAGAAGAAGATATACTTTATTAATCCTGCAAGGGGAAATTCAGTGTTATATTTTACCATAGCTGGCACTTCTTTTGACTGTAAGGCCATAAAAATTAGTTTTTAACACGCACTATTCAAGCTCTAAACATTTTCCTGTCTCCTCTGTCTGTTCCTGCCTTAGGTGATCAATGTGGATGGCAGTAACAGACAGACTCTGCTAGAGGACAAGCTGCCTCATATCTTTGGTTTTACTCTGCTGGGTGATTACATCTACTGGACTGACTGGCAAAGACGCAGCATTGAGAGGGTACACAAAGCCACGGCTGTACGAGAGATCATCATCGATCAGCTGCCAGATTTAATGGGGCTAAAGGCCACTAAAGTCACAGAGACACATGGTAAGGAGGACAGGAGATTTCTTAACAGCAGTAGGACATGCTGAGCAAAAATAAGTAAAAGATGTGAAATGCAATTTGAAAGAAATGGTAAGACTTTCCCTCCTTTAATCTGTGTGCAGGTACAAATGGCTGTGCGGTGGACAATGGCGGATGCAGCCATCTGTGTTTCTGGTGTCGGCAGGCTGTCAGCTGTGCCTGTCCCATGGGGATGGAGCTCCTCTCAGACCTGCAGACCTGTGTAGTGCCTGAGGCCTTCTTGCTTTTTACCAACAGGTACGCATACCTTTCAACCTGTAATAGAGCTAAAAAAGACCTATTCCACTGTTTCTGTTACCTGCTGCCAGTACAAATTATATTCACACTCTCCAAATACATACAAAAAATAGAACGAGTACAAGGATACCAAAACATCTGAATGATTACCATTTCCTGCTTCCTAGATAAGGCTCCTACCTCTTTGCGGGGCTGTAGCCTATACTATTTGAGCCAAAGTCTGTGTAGAAATTGGGCCATATTTAAACAATCTATAGCACATGGTCTAAAGTCCATTTAGGGCGTGTCTAGCTCCACTTTTGCTAATTAAACAGTGCAAAGTAAGGCGCAAGGCACAAAAGGGTAGTCTCTTAATTAATCATAGGTGTGTTTTGGGAGTAAGATGAATTAAACCAATCATGTGTCATCTCCCATTCCATTTTACAGCCTGCCGTATTGCTATTATCAAGGTGGATGAATGGCGCTGCATTATTATACACTATGATGAACTTGATGAAGATGATGAAATTGCATTTTTCTATGCTCCCATCACATTTCAAACTTTTCTAAAAACAAAAAACTTTACTGCTTGAAGTTTTATTATAGCTAACTCTCACTATGAACAACAGCATGACGAATATTGAATGGCCACTGTTTTTGTTTCTTTAAGTCTTTCATTGTCTCAGTCTTGACTTAGTTTCATGCCTGTTTCAACTCGGTATCGATGCGATCTTAAACCTGCATGAGCTTGGGCTTGTCTTGTTACAGCCCTGCCCTTTTCTGACTCTGAACAGGAACAAATGAATGACTTAATGTTGGTAAGGTCCTAACTTGCATTGAATTTTGCAAAAATGAAAGCAGCTCTTTAAAAACATTGTCTCATGTTTTTTTCCCTCAGGGACAACATCAGGAGTATATCTTTGGGTACCAACAGCAATGATGTAGCCATTCCTCTGACAGGAGTTAAAGAGGCCTCTGCTCTCGACTTTGATGTGTCTGAAAGGAGAATCTACTGGACAGACATACAGGCCAAGGTGGGCTGGGCTGTAGAAATTTATTGAAGTTTGAGTTAGAATCTAAGTTGTGTCAGATCAAGTTGCTAATTTCATGACATGACACAAATGCCAAAAATCGATTTAACATAATACGACATAATAAATTTATGAACCGCAGAAGTGTAATGCAGTACTAGGACCAGTGTAATGTTTGTAGCCCATCACCCAGACACTAGCTGATATTAGTGGAGTGGCGCACCGAACTACAGCACTAACCAGTGAGACCAACTGACACACTGCAGCACTTTACTAAACTCCCAGCCAAAACTTGTCGGGTGAAGAAAATACCTTAACACAAAGTCCAGTTTAAAAGATATATCTACTTGCACAGCTTTTTAGATTAACAGTGGCTATCCCCAGTACTAACGTTGCAGCAGAGACTGTTCTCCTACTAAAGATGGAACGTTAATAACAACACAGCAGAAGAAATTGGGAGTTGAAAGGAAATTCTTTCTTTCTGTTTCCTCTCACTCACTCCCCTCTAATTCCTTTCTCTTTCTCTCAGACAATCAGCAGAGCATATATGAATGGCAGCTCTGTAGAACATGTCATAGAGTTTGGACTTGACTACCCAGAGGGCATGGCAGTTGACTGGATGGGTCATAACATCTACTGGGCTGATACGGGCACAAACCGCATCGAGGTGGCCCAGCTGGATGGCCAGTATCGGCAGGTTCTGGTCTGTAAGGATCTTGACAACCCGCGCTCACTTGACAACCCGCGATCACTAGCACTGGACCCCGCTAATGGGTAAGAATAGGAACAAGGTCATTAAAACAAAATTGCTAAATTGTGCACAATTTACAGCCTTGTCATTTGACTTCCCTCATATTTTTTTTCATTCTCTTAATGTTCAACTTTCAGCATTGTGTGTGAAGAACAGTATATGGGATAACAAATCTGTGTTCATAAGAACAGTTCGTATGATTCACTGTCAGAAGCCTGTATTATGCTGGAGGTCCACGACTTTCAAGGGTTTAAGATGGCGCTAGTGATTTTATGTAGCATGTCTCTCCACTGTGTCTGAGGTAGCGAGAGTGTAGCCAGCCAGCTAGCCTCAGCCTGTCCTGTCTCGTAATGCCACTTTGTACCTCAAGATGCCATAGTGAGTGACTGTATTGTCCAGTCTGGCCTAAGTCAAACAACACCGAGGTGGTTTTCTTGCCAGGGTTGGCTCCTGACACCCCAGGGCTGACCTCCCTTTCACTGCTGTCCCACTTCACACCTGTCCTGAACCCGTTGTGTCTACGTTGTTCACAAACTGGCCTCCATCGGTCTCAGATGCTGTGTTTGATCCTGGTCTGGCTGCCCTTGTCCCACAACCAGCTCGGGTTCTGGTGCCCATTCCGTTGCTGTTGCCATGCCAGCATTCCCCCTGGGTGCCCCCCACAGGTCTGAAAACCTTCTCCTTTGGGCAGTCCAAAGCTCCAGTCCTAGAGTTGTAAACACAACGCTCCCAGTCAGGGGTGAGCAGTCAGTTGACAATTTTTGATAGAGATTGTGATCTAAGGTGTCCACAATCTACTTAGAGAATATCGTAAAGATTGCAGTATTTAATGTCTTCTTACTTCTGTTTCCAAACTTCACATAACCTCATTAACTAGCTGATCCTTGCTGCGTCAACAAACCAATAGAGCGGTGTAGCTTCTTCAAGATGGCTATACTGATTGAACGAAATTACTTTACATGACTCTTCCTTGGGTGAAGTATTCACACGTGTTATTTTATAATTAGGTTATCCTTTGAAGTAAAAAGATTGCAATTTGGATTGTGATTAAATAGATCTCCCGACTAGGCAGAGTCAGCGAGCAATGCAACCGCTAGCTGTATGGCCAACTGAGCTAACTAGCTACAGTAAGCAGTCACTCTTGTGATATGTTGCACCCTGTTTGTATGGAGTATGAATTCCACAGGTGGCCAATTCTTACATATTGCACCTTAAGTTCCTGTGCCAGGGTGTCAAATTCCCTAGTATTAAAGAATATTCTTAGGGGGCTTAATTGATATAACAAGGAAAGGTAAGACAGGTTTTGCTTGGAGTCATTAGCTATCCCCACAAGTGTTCACTGACCTTCCAGCTTTAGTTATTTCTCACACATAACTGTCCTTGTAAGAGAGACAACAGATAGACTGATGAGGTAGAGACAGTAGCTCAGGCGTCAGGCTAGCAGATATTGGTGTTCTCTGGGAATCTTACAGGGTTGAGTCTTACAAGAATGTTTACAAGAACTTACTGACGCCACAGATAAGAGTATAACTCGTGGATATTAATAGATTCCAATATGATGAAGCATTGAAGTCTTAACATCAGATAGATTTGTTTGTTCTAGGATAAGGCCAAGATGACCCAATAGGGAAACCTACAGGAACTAGAGAAGGAAGAGAGCGGGGAGAAGAGTGAAACTAAATAAGTTTAGACTAAAGGCGTTCCCACTCCCCAGCCTACTCCTGGCTAATGTCTGGTTGTTGGAGAGTAAAATTGAGGAAGTAAGACTAAGGCTCGCTCAGCAACGCGACAGCAGAAACTGCTGTGCCCTCATCTTCACAGAGACCTGGCTGCATAGCAGCGTACCTGAGGAAGCTGTCACACTTCTTATTCCGCGCAGACAGGACACTAGAGTCCGTTAAGACGAGGGGAGGAGGACTGTGTATCATAAATAAATGGTGCTCAAACGCAGCTAAAGTGCATGGACAATGTTTACCAGATGTGGAATTTTTAATGTTGAGATTTGGGCCATACTGTCTGCCCAGAGAATTCTTCAGTGTTTTTGCTGTTGCTGTTTACATTCCTCCAGATGCAAATTCAAAAAATGTACTACAGGAACTGTTTGAGGTCATCAGCAGTCACATGACAAAACAACTTGATGGTGTTTTTATTGTTGCCATCATATAATCAAACAAATCTCAGAACAGTTTTACCTAAATTCCACCAGCATGTCCACATCCCCACCAGAAGAACAAACACGCTGGAGCACGTCTACATCAATATTCCTGGCAGCTACAAAGCCCTGCTCCGTCCCCATTTGGTTTATCAGTTTATCAGTTTTCTGCTTCTTCAGCCCACTTACACCCAGCTGATTAAAAGGGTCAAGCCAACAATTAAAACAGTGAAAAGTGTGGACAGATGAGACATTTAATAAAACATTTTATTATAATACATTTAAATATAACACACTATAGCTTTTTTGGGTGTGTTTGTACTTTGATAAGATAAAATGAATCAAGGACGTCACTTTGTGTTGAGAAGTGGTGGGACATAAGGGTTCAGATTAGGGGTGTGACGATACACTTAGCTCACATGCACGATTCACAATATTGGGTTCACGAGAACAAGACAAGACGACATTTTAACACTATTTGATGAAATATTCAATGCTGAAATATACAAACGGTGGTCTGGGGGTCCTTCTCTATCTCCTGCATTCTGGAGACATTTCCTGCACCAATTTATAGTAGAATTGTCTTTATTTATATAAAGTGATTCAAGTGACAATTCAAACTGAATATAATGCAGCACTCAGCAGCTTGTCTTTTTAGTTTAAACCTTTTTGAAAAATGCACATTTGTTTCTTTTATCTTTAAATTGCATTACACGTTTTCTTATTGTGCAAATAAACCTTTCTCAAAGTATTTTCATTTGTTTTTTACATTTCTTGTTGCAGAACATAACAAATGCTTTAAAAAAAGTGGTGGAGACATGTCCCCAGTATCCCCAGCGTAAATTACACCTATGAAATTAATATATTATTTGTGCTCTAAGAACTCTTAAGGGGTGAAATCAAAAATACAAACAAATTGTTTGGTATGAG